>NC_073396.1:5916656-6078069 GCF_028641065.1 Leucoraja erinaceus
AGTCAATGGATATATCTAAAGCAGAGACTGGCAGATTCTTGATTAGTACGGGTGTCAGAGGTTATGAGGAGAAGGCAGAAGAATGGGGTTAAGAGGGAAAGATAGATCAGACAAGATTGAATGGCGGAGTAGACTTGGGCCCATTGGCCTAATTCTGCTCCTATCACTTCTGAACTTTTGAACTTGGGGTTGGTTCTATAACTGGTCCTTATTATCTGTCCCAAAGGCATAAAACGTCCCAACTGAGTCAATGTTTTGTGAGCACATTGTAATTAGTGCTTAACGAGTAGGTAACAATGTGTGACATCAGAATTAAATAGGAATATTTTAGATACCTTGATAAGAATGGTGTGGTCAAAAAAAATAAAAAATCATGACCAGTCCATGTTGCTTGTGAGGTGTATTAACATTCTTTTTACTTTTAGTTCTTTATAGATACAACGTGGAATGGGCCCCTTCGGCCTACTGAGTCCGCGCCAATCATCCATTCATACTAGTTCTATGCTATCCCCCTTTTGCATCCACTCCCTACACATTAGGGTCAATTTACAGATGCGAATTAACCTATAAACCTGCACGTCTTTGGGCTGTTTGAGGAATCCGGAGCACCCGGAGGAAACCCACGTGGTCAATAGACAACAGACAATAGACAATAGGTGCAGGAGTAGGCCATTTGGCCCTTCGAGCCAGCACCGCCATTCAATGTGATCATCCCCAATCAGTATCCCGTTCCTGCCTTCTCCCCATATCCTCTGACTCCGCTATTTTTAAGAGCCCTGTCTAGCTCTCTCTTGAAAGGATCCAGAGAACCTGCCTCCACCACCCTCTGAGGCTGAGAATTCCACAGACTCACCACTCTCTGTGAGAAAAAGTGGTCACAGAGAGAACGTGCAAACTCCACACAGACGTTCCCCAAGGTCAGTATGGGGCCCGGTTCTCTGGAGCATTAAGGCAGCAGCTCTACCAACTGTACTGCTGTACACGACATACCTTTGACAGCTTGTGGGGGAACATTTTCAATACATTGGGACCTAAAAGCACCATCTCCCTTCTGGATAACAAGGCACAAAGTGCCGGAGTAACTCAGTGGCTCAGGCAGCATCTCTGGAGAACATGGATCGGTGATGTTTCACACACAGACATCACCTGAGGTCGGGATCAAACCCGGGTCCCTGGCACTGTGAGGCAGATGTTCTACCAGCTGTGCCATCGTACTGTCCTGCAGCATGAATTTTCACACGAAAGCAAAAAACGTAATTTCTTAGAAATTAATTTGTAAGCGAGCTGAGAATGTGAAGGGCAGCACTTGACAAATACAGAGGTGTACAGTGTCGGAGAGTTCCCCAAGGGAACTCTGAAGCAACAAAGGATTGGCTGCTGTAATAATGTTACTTAAGGTCACTTCTCTGAGAATCGGAATTCCTTTACAAGATCCTGCCGTAGAGTGGGAGAAGATTCTAATCAATAATCTCCTCAAGTGCTCTCTTGCATTTGTCTGGATTTCAGGCACCTGCACTAGACACCACTTAGGGTCATAGAGTCATACTCTATGGAACAGGCCCCTTGGCCCAACTTGCCCACACCAGCCAACATTTCCCACCAGTGTCACCTGACTGCGTTTGGCCCATATCCCTCTAAACCTACCCTATCCATGTACCTGTCTAAATGTTTCTTAAACGTTGCAATAGTCCCTGCCTCAGCTATCTCCTCCGGCAGCTTCTCGCAACAGTTCACTGTCCATCCCCTGCGTTCCACACTGCCCGCCATGTGCTGGCATCACCAGGCCCACGTTCTGACTCTGACACTCCCGCGATTCAGGCAATCTATCCTTTCCACGATTTTATAAACCTCTGTAAGGTCATTCCTCAGCCTCCTATCTTGCAGTGGCAGTAAATCCAGCTGAAAAAATCTCTCTATATAATTGCAAACCTCCATACTAGGCAGCAGCATTCTCTGTTGTAGCCCCATCCACCCTGCAGTGTGGTGTGACCAGAAATGTACACAATGCTTTAAGCGCATTCCATCTTATGTTTTTTACATCTGCAACATTATATCCCAACTCAAGGAAGAAACTAAAAGCTGGAGTAACTCAGCGGGTCAGACAGCATCCCTGGTGAAAAGCAATAGGTGACATTTCGAGGCTAGACCCTTTCTGAGCCTATTCCTTTTATCCAGAGATGCTGCCAGACTCGCTGAGTTACTCCAGCATTTTGTGTCTATCTTTGGTTTAAACCAGCATCTGCAGTTCCCTCCGACACATTTCCCCTACTCAAGGCCTTAGCCTAATAAAGGCAAGCGTTTAAGGGCATGGAAATGTCTTCTCACTACCATATCCATTGGTGTTGTCACTTTTCGGGCGTTATGGTCTTGCTCCATAAGGAGCCTCTGTAAATCAACGATCTTAAGGTCACTGCCACAGGTCGATCTCCCCTGACCTCACTTTGCCATGATTAAATCCCATGTATCAAACCTTCCAGATCTTGATTTGTACTGGTTTCTGGGGTTATGGAGAGAAGGCAGGAGAATGGGGTTGATGGAAAAAATATATCAGCCATGATTGTATGGTACAGTAGACGATGGGCCAAATGACTTAATTCTGCTCCAATCACTTATGAATTTATCTCCGACACAGCGGGTAGAGCTGCGACCTCACAGTGCCAGAGATCCGGCTTTGATCCTGACCTCCAGTGCTGTTTGTGTGGAGTTTGCACGTTCTCCCTGTGAACCCTCTGGTTTCCTCCCGTTGCTCCGGTTTCCTCCCACTCCCCAAAAATGTGTGGGTTTGTAGGCTAATTGGCCCTCTGGTGTGTAACGGAGTGGACGAGTAATGTAATAACATACTAGTGTGGACAGATGCAGATGTTGGTTTACAGCGGGTCAGGTGGCATCTTCAGACAACATGTCTCGTGACAATTCAGGTCAGGATCCGTCTTCAAACCCAACGTCTGTAGAAGGTTCCCAACCCAAATCGTTACATCTTCATGTTCCTCAGAGATGCTGCCCGACCCGCTGAGTTACTCCAGCACTTTGTGTGTCTTTTGGTAGGATAATATAGAACTGGTGTGAACAGTTGATGGATCTGGTGGGCTGTAGGGTCTGTTTCAACTCTGTATCCCTAAATCATGTCTCGCTGTTAAATGTTTTAAAATTACTTTAGCTGAAACTTCGATATTTTGTTCTCAGAACCTTTATTATAAATGAATACCGAAAGTGTGCTGCCCTGAAGTACAAATAAATTACACATCCCTCCTTTTGTTTTCAGGCCACCACCTTATGACTCTTTGTTGAATACTTTCTTCCCGCACCTTTCCAAACCTGATTGTCTAGTTTGTTGCATCCTTGTTTTACACAATAACGCTGGTGAAATTTCTCATTCTGATGCTGAGGTTTAAGGAATGATTTTTAAAGTCAGTCTTCCTTTTTTTTGTTCGCAGGTAATAATTTTTTATCGTAATGCAAACTTTCGGAATGTCATCTGAATGAATCGCCCAGACACAAGCAAAATTTAAATAATGTTATTTGTATTAAAATCAAAAAAGATATGTTGCAGAAAAATAAAATGTTACTAGTTCTTGAAATACAGTATAATCTGCTCAGAGCTCGTCATGGACCTTTACACGTCAGAACAAATATTTAAACAAAGTAAAGCCTTTCAAAAATTAAAACAAAAATGTTGATATTATATTTCACATCTAAAATTCCTGTTTTACAACTTTTCCTTGTTCAGGTGAAAAGTCAAAACCTGAAATAATTGACTGTTCCTGTATGCACAGATGCTGCACGATCTGTGGCGATTCAAATGACATTATTTATATTTAAGTGACATTATCTATATATTAAAAACAAAAGTAACATTGCAGAAAAAAGGTTAGCGGAACTTGTACTTCCAGCACTTTTTGTGTAAATTTCCAATTTCTTCAGCATTCAGGTTTTTTTTGCTTTCCACATCCAGATCTTTTTGATGTGTAGGAAGGAACTGTAGATGTTGGTTTAAACTGAAGATAGACATTAATTGCTGGAGTAACTCAGTGGGACAGGAAGCATCTCTGAAGAGTAGGAATGGGTGACCTTCTTCCCGCTGGTGGAATCACCCTCTCCACATCCATTCTATCCAGGCACTCTTTCGATGCAATCTGGGGAAACAACAAAGGTAAAATAAACCATTGTTCTCTAATAACTAATTAATTGACAAGTAGAAATACCTTTCACATTTTTACTTCCTGACCACTTCATCTACCCATGGCCCCTCTTTCATATACTTCCCAAGATCCCTCTGTTCCACAACACTCCCCAGAGCCCTGTCCTTCACTGCCCTTGTAATTCTTGATTTCCGTCTTTGTCTATTTTGGTGTCATCTTCAAACTTACTATCATGCCTTATATATTTTCATCCAAATTGTTGATGCGGATGACAAACTGCAATGGGCCCAGCTCTGATCTCTGAAGCACACCAGTACTCACAGGCTTTCAGTCTGAAAAACACTCTTCCACCAATACTTGAATCCAATTGTGTATGCAGTCATCTAATTCTTTCTGGACACCATGTGATCTAACCTTCCAGAGCATCCTACCATGCAGGACCTTATCAAAGGCCTTGCTGAAGTCCATAGAGACTATGTCTATGGCCTGCCCTCATCAACCTTCTTGGTTACTTCTCCGAAAATCGTAATCATATTCTAACACACAAAACCATGTTGATAATCCTTAATGATTCTCAGTCTTCCCAAATGCATGTATATACAATATTATCCCTCAGAATCCTCTCCAGTAACTTTCAGTTAGGCATACCAGTGTATAGATCCCAGGTTTTTCTTTGCATGCCTTCTTAAATTGAGGTGCAAAAATTGAGTTTCTAAGTCGGCGTATCTCAAGTCAAGTCAAGTTTATTTGTCACATACGCATACGAGATGTGCAGTGAAATGAAAAGTGGCAATGCTTGCGGATTGTGCAAAAAAACAAACTACAAAACAGAATAGAACAGAATCAGTAATTACATATTTGTGAGAAAAAAACAGCAATTTTAAAAAGACACAACACAACAGTAAATTGGTACAGTAAGTTAGTCCCTGGTGAGATAAGAGTTTACAGTCCTAATGGCCTCTGGGATGAAACTCCTTCTGATCCAATCCCATTATTTTGCCTTCTCCCCGTAACCTTTGACGCGCTCCATCTATCTACACCTTAAAAATACCCAATGTCTTGAACTCTGCCTTCTGTGGCAAAGAATTCCACAGATTCGCCACCCTCTGACTAAAGAACTGTACAAACTTGGAGCTAAGTTTCAGCAAGAAATTCCAAAAGCGGAACTTCAGTTTAGTCTATTGTCCCGTGTACCGATGTACAATGAAAAGCTTTTGTTGGGTGCTAACCAGTCAACAGAAAGACAATACATGATCACTAATGAGCCATTTACAGTGTACAGATACATGATAAATGAATAATGTTTAGTGCAAGGTAAAGCCAACACAGTCCGATCAAGAAGAGTCTGAGGGTCACCCACGAGATAGATTGTAGATCAACACAAAGTGCTGGAGTAACTCAGCAGGACACACAGCATCTCCGGAGAGAAGGAATGGGTGACGTTTTGGGACGAGACCCTTCTTCAGACAGATACTGCCTGTCCTGCTGAGTTACTCCAGCATTTTGCATCTATCTTCAAGGTAGATAGTAGTTCATGATTGCTCTGGTTGTGGTAGGATGATTCAGTTGCAGCATTAGAACAATAATCTGTATACCTTGTAGCAATAGGGATGATTCCTGGAAGAATGATTCCAGGAATGAGTGGGTTAGCATATGATGAGCATTTGACAGCACTGGGCCTCTAGGTTGAGAGGGGGGGGGACATTGAAATTTACAGAATAATGAAAGGCATAGATAGAGTGGATGTGGAAAGGATGTTTCCACTTGTGGGAGAGTCTAGGACCAGAGCTCATAGTCTCAGAATTAAAGGGCGCTCTTTTAGAAAGGAGGTGAGGAGGAACTTCTTTAGTCAAAGGGTACTTAATCTGTGGAACTCATTGCCACAGAGGGTTGTGGAGGCCCTCAGTGGATATTTTTAAGGTTGGGATAGACAAGTTCTTGATTGGAACGGGTGTCAACGGTTATGGGGAGAAGGCAGGGAAATGGGATTAGGAGGCAGAGATCAGCCATGAATGAATGGCGGAGTGGACTCGATGGGCCGAATGGCTCAATTCTACTCCTATAACTTGTGAACTTGTAATAACATGAATAAAGACTTGAAAAGCCAAGTTTCTGGGCAATGCATTGTGAATTTTTGACTCCATGCTGGACTTCTGCGTTCATGCAGCCCAGCCCATCGCCACCGCTTGTGTGACCATGTTGCTTAGTGTTAGATTCACCGCGGGGTTCAGGAACTCACCGTCCAGAGGCACAGACTTGAATTCCTTTCCTTTTATTCCTTTCTCTCTGTCAATCCCGCACCACCAGGCTGCTCTGACGTCGCTAAACCCCACCCAACTTGAATGAAACTCGCTGCTTGCCACTCACCTGAGCACTGTCCCTCATCATCCCTTCAGCTGCGCATGAGGTGAGTGGTGTTTTACTGAGTTGTTCAAAATTTCATTTCAAAATTTTAAATAGATAGCACCGCAAAAAAAAAAACAAGGCACGAAGATAGAGAGAGGAGGAGGAGGAGAGGAGGGGGGAATCATTTATTTATAACGTGATCTGTAAAGATAGAATAGGGAGAAGTTAGTGGGAAGTGATCCCTTTTTGCAAATAATTTCGCACCAAGAAGGATTTCTCCCGCGGTCTGTTAGCAATAATGTTCACCTTGTACAAGTTCTTTATTTATTTAGCGGTGGCGATTAACAGAAAAGCGAAGCAGGTTCGTAGGTTGATTGTGGGGAAGGCAGAAGTTTTTGATGTATTGTTGAAAGCCTGGATGATATTTCACAGACTTGGACCTGCATGTAGACTGGATTGAAGTGCAAAAGGTTGAGGTTTACGGCAGAGAGAACGAGGTTTATTTGGAAGGATAGTTTCTGTTTACAGGGAAGTCAAATCGAGTTTACTGTCAAGAAAAAGGATCCCGTCCCGAAACCTCATCCACCCCTCTTTCTCCAGAGATGCTGTCTGACCTGCTTTGTGCCTGTCGAGTTTATTGGCAAATGCCCAAGTATGGTGAGATAGACCTGCAATGGAAATCTTGCTTGGGGCGACATCATAGGCATTTTGACGGCACGCATAAACCCAAATGACATATAATTTATACAAATATCATACAAATCAGATGTCAGTGAAAGAGACTGGAATGAAACCATACATTAGTGGATGAACGTGATTTGAAACCAAACTCTTGATCGCACAAAAGGTGGTTCATAGTTTTTAGAAACATAGAGAATAGGTGCAGGAGTAGGCCATTCAGCCCTTCGAGCTAGCACCGCCATTCAATGTGATCATGGCATCCAATAACCCGTGCCTGCCTTCTCCCCATATCCCTTGATTCCACTCGCCCCTAGAGCTCTATCTTAACTCTCTCTTAAATCCACCCAGTGATTTGGCCTCCACTGCCCTCTGTGGCAGGGAATTCCACAAAGTCACAGCTCTCTGGGAGAAAACGTTTTTTTTTTCACCTCACTCTTAAATGGTTTTCCCCTTTATTCTAATACTGTGTTTAGTTTAGTTTATTGTCATGTGTACCAAGGTACAGAGAATAGTTTTCTGTTTGACGAGATAGGATTAGGGTTTGTGGAGAAGATAAACACAAAAAGCTGGAGTAACTCAGCGGGTCAGTCAGCGTCTCTGGAGAAAAGAAATAAGTGACGTTTCGGGTCCACCTGAAGAAGGGTCTCGACCCGAAACGTCACCTATTCCTTTTCTCCAGTGATGCTGCCTGTCCCAGTGAGTTACTCCAGCTTTTTGTGTCTATCTTCCGTTTAAACCAGGATTTCCAGTTCTGTCCCATGCACTATGGGTGGTGTGGGTCTTCAGGCTTCTCTGTACCTCCTGCCTGACGGTAGCAGTGAAAAGAGGGCACAGCCCGGATGGTGATGATCCTCGATGACAGATGCCGCCTTCTGGAGGCAGCTCCTGGTGTAGATGCTTTTGATGGTGTCTGTGATGGGCCAGGCTGAGTCCACCACTCCCTGCAACCTCGTGCATTCCTGTGTGTTGGAATTGCCATACCGGCCAACCAGGCAGGATACCCCCATAACACAGCCATTGAATAATTTGCTCTCCTTTCATTTAACCGTAAGCAGTCTGAAATTCCTCCATATGCTAACATTAAAATGTTACACTTGCACTAATTTTCAATCTTAAAACTAAACATGATCTTTGAAATAAGCTTAAAGAATGTTTAAGGTAGGACGGCACGGTGGCGCAGCCGTAGAGTTGCTGCCTTGCAGTGTAAGAGACCCGGGTTTGATTTTGACTACGGGTGCTGTCTGTACGTAGTTTGTATGTTCTCCCTGTGATGCTGTGGGTTTTCTCTGGGTGCTCCGCTTTCCTCCCACACTCCAAAGACGTACAGGTTTGTACGCTAATTGGCTTCGGTAAAATTATAAATTATCCCTAGGGTGTAGGATAGTGTTAGTGTGCGGGGTGATCGCTGGTCGGCACGGACTCGCTGGGCCGAAGGGCCCGTTTCCGAGCTGTATCTCTAAAGTCTAAAGTTTTACCAATATCAAAAGCCGCGTGCAATTTACTTATAACTAGTTGCAAAACAACCTGATTGCTTTCGTTATACTGACTCTAAAACAAACTGCAACTGTCTCAAATCCTGCTCTTGGAAGAAAGTGCTGTAATTTGTAATATTCCACTTTAATACAAATATCTCCTAACCTACAAGTGGAGTTTTGTCTAATGTGTAACTCTGGTATAAAGTTGTAGGCTCCCCTTTTTAACTCTCACCCAGAAGCAGACGGTGGGAAGATTAGCTTTATAAAGGTACACTGAACAAAGACAATAGTTAAACAAGAAAGACAGCATTTTTACAGCCACAGTCAACTGGAGGATTCTGCCTTCACCATTAAGTTTCACTCCCTTTGGAATTCGCAAACACTTTAAGTGCTGCATTGACTCTTTAAATTTTTCACAGTGTGGCAAATATTGTACACGGATTGATCGCACGTTTCTTCCATTTAAAAATATTTTGCTGTTGTGGAATCGCATGGTCTGAGGTTATGAAAGATAATACATCAATTAATGTCTTTCTCTTCATGCCTTCGTTGTCGCTTTCTCTTTCATCCTGCCTGTGGCCAGATTTAGCAGTAGAACCAATCTCCAGTCGACTACTATGGAGAAAAGGAATAGATGACGTTTGAGGTCGAGACCTTTCTTCAGATTCTTTGTTAGAGTAGGTAAGGGGAGTGGAAATGTTAAGACGGCCGATGTCACTCACACCAGCAGTTAGAAATAAAAAAGTCTAAGGGCCGGAGGGAGAAGGGTCTTGACCCGAAACGTCACCTTTTCCTTTTCTCCAGAGATGCTGTCTGACCCGCTGAGTTACGCCAGCACTTTGTGTAAACCAGCATCTACAGTTCCTTCCAACACATCGAAGCTAAGATGTTGGAGGAGAGCTGTTTACTGGCTTGACCTGTTCAGAAATCTCAATCGACTTTACATAAAGCTGAGTCAAAGAGGAAGATAAGTTTTCTCTGAAATGTCCGAGGTTGACGAGAGACCTGATAGAAGTATATAAAACTATGAGAGGCAAAGGTAGGATAGATAGTCAGAACCTTTATCCCAGGGTGGAAATGTCAAAGACTAGAGGGTGTTGCTTTAAGGTGAGAGGCGTCAAGTTTAAAGGAGATGTGTGGGACGTATTGCAAGACAGAGAGTGGAGATTGTCTGGAAGGCACTGCCAGGGGTGGTGGTGGAGGCAGGTAGAAGAGTAGGATTTAAGATGCGTTTTGATAGGTACATGGCAAAGCAGGGAATGGAGGTATATGGGTCACTTAAGGACAGAGCTCTGTTTAAATTAGCATCATGTTCGGCATGGACATTGTGGGTCGAAGGGCCTGTTCCTGTGCTGTACTGCTCAATGTTCTAAACGGAGGAGTGATCATCTGATAGATCAATGAGCCAAGTTTTTAGAGATAATTTAAAAAGAGGAGAGCAAGGATAAGTGGAATGGTTTGTACTAGGATAATTTTATGTGTAAATGTTAATTTCGACCTGTGGTTTCAGAATAACTGAGACACATTTAACATATTAATTTTGGGTTAAGTCCTTTTGTATGTTGAGGCACTCATCTCCCATTATGGCTGAGGCATAGTTAAAAGTCGCCCCAGTCAGATTTCATCCAACCCACTGCCAAATAAATGACTGGCATTAAAATCATAAATGATTTAGGCGGAGGGTTTTAGCAGGTATTTTTGATTTACTTTTTGACCATACGTAGGGCAGACCAGTTGATGTGGCACACTTGGACTTTCATGATGTCCCCCATGGTAGACTGGTCCTATAGCTCCAAGCACTTTGGGGTAAATATTACCAACAAACCGTCGTGGACCAAGTACATTGTACGGGGTAAGGGTGTCAGGAGGTATGGGGAGCAGGCAGGGGAGTGGGGTTGAAAGGGAAAGATAGATCAGCCAATGGCGGAGTAGACTTGATGGGCCAAATGGCCTAATTCTGCAAGGCACAGCCAAGAATGCACACCCACACCTCTACTTCCTCAGGAGAGTGCGAAAATTCGGTATGTCTTCAACAACTTTTATAAACTTCTACAGATGCACCATAGAGAGCATACTGTCTAGTTGCATCACTAGCTTGTTTGGGAACAGCTCTGCCCAAGACCACATGAAATTGCACAAGAGTCCATCACATAGAACACACTCCCCACCATTGGCAAAAGGAAATTGGAGGAACAGCACCTTATATATTGCCTAGTCAGCTTAAAACCCAGCGGTATGAATATTAATTTATTTAACTACAGGTAACCCTTGCATCCCCTCGCTCTCCGTCCCTCCCCCAATCCTAGTCATCGTCCTAGTGTCACCGTCACCCTGTTGAATTTCACTGTCTGTATAACTCGTTGTCACCTTCAGCACAGCCAACAATGGACCATTGTGGACTCCACCTTTCCTTCAACATTGTTACTTTTTGCATATCTTTCATTAATTTGGCCTATGTACCTTCTGTATCTCCTTTCCCTTTCCCCCTGACTCACAGTCTGAAGAAGGGTCTTGACCTGAAAAATCACCTATTCCCTTTCTCCAGAGATGATGCCTGACCCGCTGACTTATATGGACATTTTGTCTATCTTCAGTGCAAACCAACATCTGCAGTTCCTTCCGGCACATTCTTTATTTGCTTCTTTCATTTCTAAGCACAAACCAAATATATGTAATATATTAAAACCAAATATATGTCCAGAACTGGTGGTCACAGTTTAAGAACAAGAGGTAGGCCATTTGAGGAAAAACCTATACACCCGGAGAGTTGTGAATCTGTGGTATTCTCACTGGAGAAAAGGAACAGGTGACGTTTCTGCAGTGGAGGCCAATTCACTGGATGTATTCAAGATAGAGTAAGATTTAGCTGTTGGGCTAACGGAATTGAGGGATATGGGAAGCAGGAACGGGCTACTGATTTTGGATGATAAGCCATGATCATATTGAATGACTGTGCTGGGTTGAATGGCCTACTCATGCACCTAATTTCTATGTTTCTTTGTATAAATATAAAATATAATAGACAGCCCAGGACCAAAATTAACTGTTGTAGAACTAACGGTGGTAAAGCATTGTACCAAGGAAATGTTTTCTTATATCTCTATTATGAACTGCATTGTAGCAATCTTTGCAACTAAATCAATACATCAAATAGGTAACTAAGATCTGCAGATGCTGGTTTTGTAAAAAAAAGACACAAAGTGCTGGAATAACTCAGCGGGTCAGGCAGCATCAACAGCCATGAAAATGGATGAGGAAGTGGGATAACATAGAACTAGTGTGAATGGGTGATTGATGGTCGGTGTGGATTCGATGAGCTATTCGGCCTGTTTCCACTAGGAGTTTGAGGGGAGATTTTGATAGAGGTCTATAAAATGATGAAAGGCATAGATAGGGTAGGCAGTCAGAACCTTTGTCCCAGAGTGGAAATGTCAAAGACTAGAGGGCATAGGTTTATGGACAGAAGGGGAAAGTTTAACGGAGATGCGTGGGGCAAGTATTTTTACACAGAGGGTGGTTGGTGCCTGGAATATGCATCCGGAGGCGGAGGTGGAGGCAGGTACGATAGTGGCATTTAAAAGATTTTTAGACAGGCACACGGATATGCAGGGAATGTAGGGATATGGATCACATGCTGCAGATGAGATTAGTTAATCTTGGCATCACGTTGTGGGCTGAAGGGCCTGTTCCTGTACTGTATTGTTCTATGTTGTATGTATGGGTTTTTTTTATTATTCATTACGCACATTTCAACCTATTGATTGTTAAAATATAAGAATTGTGTGAACGATTTATTTTGCAGGATGGACAGTTGAACTTGATTCAGGAAGAAATAAAACCTCTCAAAGATGGGGCCGAAGATGATCCTTGGATGGATTTGTTCTTTGACTCTCATAGTCAACCTCTCAATTGGTACGTTTGTTTTTATATATAACCGTGTTAGAAAATACAATACAACATAGCAGGGAAAAGACTAGGAGCAAGCATTTTATTTAACCATGTGAATAATATAGCCCACATTATTAACATTAGTTTACCAAGAATACCAACGTTATTGCGCATCAGATGGCTTCAATTCGATTGACAAATGTTTTATTGATGTATTCTCGGGAATCAACTGTGCAAATACAATAAATGCTTCCTCGTTTTTTATTATCTTAACATATATCCATCCCGCCACCATCTCTTCACTGATGTTGGGATGTGTCAGGGATGAAACATAATATAGGATCTCACAAATTGTCTTGCATAGTAAATTATAAAGGGATTCTCTTATCCTACGTGAAGGCGCTCTGACGTAGTGTGCCATATACACGCTTATTTGGCTAATAGTGATTCATGAGAATTGGCAAGTTTTACAACTGAAACTAACCTGAAACCAATTGAAGGAACAGCACCTCGTATTTCGCTTGGGAGCTTACAACCCAGCGGTATGAATATTGATTTCTCTAATTTCAAGTAGCCCTTGCTTTCCCTCTCTCTCCGTCCTAGTGGTCTTGCTAGTTTCACAGTTTGTATCCCTTCCTATTGCTAATAAAGTATTCCTATTCAATATCATCTCTTCCATAGCCAACAATGGACCATTGTGGGCTCTACATTTTTTTGAGTCGGCTATGATTTGTGCTGTACCTTTCTATAACACTATTTTCCCTCCCTCCTGATTCTCAGTCTGTAGAAGGGTTTGGACCCGAAGCATACGATATGATACGATATTACTTTATTGTCAGAACAAAGTCTGAAATTTGTTTTGCATTGCAACAGCTCCGTTTACAACGTCACATAAAAGAGACTTAAACATCACAAATTCCTTTTCTTCCCCCATTCCCTCTAACTTTCTTTAACTTGATAATGGGCCAGATTGAATGTTGAGCGAAGATTAATACCACTCAAACATGAAAGATTCACAGGGGAAAATTCGACCTCGTCAAAGTCCACTCAGTGACAGTGCCGAATTTCTAAGAAAAAGTCAGCATGGTTTCATCTTTGACAGCACCATTCTTTTATTTTTCCAGGCTTCTTTGCAACACCTGTGAATACTTATGAGGTAAGCTAAAGAATTTGCAAGATGGTGATCTTGTTATATTTCAAGATACAATTTTAATTTAATTGTCATTTGGACCCCTTGAGGTTCAAACGAAATGCCGTTTCTGCAGCCATACCTTACAAACAAATAGACCCACGACACAACATATTTTACATAAACATCCATCACATCGCTGTGATGGAAGGCCAAAAAAACTTATCTCTCCACTGCACTCTCCCCCCCCCCCCTGATGTCAGAGTCAAAGTCAAAGCCCCCGGCTGGCGATGGCAATTGTCTCGCGGCCATTAAAGCCACGCCGGGTGGTGCGAGGTCGCACACCAAGTCTTGGTGTTGGAGCCCCCGGCGTGCGCTCGCAGAGTCCCGCGGCCATTCCAAGCCGCGTGGGGCGGTGATGTCAGGCCCCGCTCCAGGAGCTCTTCGACCCCGCAACTCGGGCGGGAGAAGTCGCCGGTGCGGGAGCCCTGAAACAGGAAGATTTATTTATTCATTTATTCCTCTTGGGATTTTGGTGGGTTTCTCCCAATCTCTTGCTGTAATTTCAAAGGTAAATATCAGTCGAGCCATGCAAACCATTGCAAATGAGTGTTTACACATTTTCTCCAATGTTTCCCCCGGTCACTTCAAATAACAGCAAGGAATTGGGAGAATCCTTGGGGAAATTCACAGCCACACGTCCCTCGGGCACACTAACCAGAAGCCACGACAAATAAAACAGCATCTAAAAAATACCAGATACATTCAATGGCTTCAGTGCAAAATGCAATGCAAGGGAATTTAGACACTTCAGAGATACAGCACGGAAACAGGCCCTTCGGCCCACTTAGTCCGCGCTGATAGCAATCACCCTGTACACCAGCACTATCACAGGGGCCAATGTTTGCTATTTTATTCTGCCAATTAATTTACAAACCTATGCAGTTAGATTAGTTTAGAATTCAGAGATACAGCACAGAAACAGGCCATTCAACCGGCCAGTTGTCCCCACACACTAACACTATCCTACACACACTAGGAACAATTAATCGTCATACCAAGTCCATTAACTTGCAAACCTGTACGTGTTTGGAGTGTGGGATGAAACCGGAGCACCCGGAGGAAACCCACGCAGTCACAGCGAGAACATAAATATACAAATTCGTACAGATAGCACTTGTCGCCAGGATCGAACCCGGGTCTCTGGCACAGCAAGGGAGCAACTCTACCGCTGTGCCATGATGCTGCCCAAGGTACTTTGAGTACTCAAAGTACTTTGTGTCTTGAGAACAAACTTTTAAAAAGATAAGAAGAAATGGAAGCTATTCTACTGCTGTCTAAGCATGCACACACACGCACAAAAGGCATAGGTGGTGATCAGGAATCAGAACAAGATCCCACTTCATTAATCTCCCTATGGTTTGTGTCCTTGATGTCATGGACACTTTAATTCTGAAGGGTTACTGTTCAAACCTATTGCCTCGGGTATCGAAACAATTGTAACATTGAAACATTTTCCTTTCCCTCCTTAGTGTCGCGTAGATATCCCTGTTGGTAAGTGGAACAACATTTATTGGATTTATTAAGTATTATTTTATTTTAAGGGATTAGAACAATTTCTAAAGTATCACTTTCTCCTTTTGCTTTCCTTATTACAGAACAGAAAACATGTGACAGAAATAACAGGTATGGACTGAACAGACAGATTATGTGCCTAAACGGGCAGTGGTCTATCATGACAAGACATTGGGTCTGAGGAAGGGTCTCGACCTGAAACATCACCTATTCCTTTTCCCCAACAATAAGATTTTATGGAGATTGATATGGGATTGCAGTAAATTCTGCAATTAACTGATTTCATGGCCCAAGTGAAGAAGGAAAGCGCTGTGCGGCATTTCAAAAACCTACACAATAATATTTGAAGAAGGGTGGTGGGTATATGGACCATGTTGCCAGAGGAGGTAGCTGAGGCTGGGAATATCCCAATGTTTAAGAAACAGTTAGACAGGTACATGGATGAAGAAGGGTTTCGGCCCGAAACGTTGCCTATTTCCTTCGCTCCATAGATGCTGCTGCACCCGCTGAGTTTCTCCAGCTTTTTTGTGTAACCTTGGATAGGACAGGTTTGGAGGGATATGGACCAAGCGCAGGCAGGTGGGACTAATGTAGCTGGGACATGTTGGCCGGTGTGGGCATGTTGGGCCGAAGGGCCTGTTTCTACACTGTATCACTCTATGACATAAAATGCTGAAATAACTCAGCGGGTCAGGCAGCATCTCTGGAGAAATGAAAGCGGTGACCTTATGGGTCGAGACCCTTCTTCAGGCTGAGAGTCGGGTGAGAGGGGAACGAGAGATATGAAAAGGTACATAGGAAAACTTAGATGAGAGATATGCAAAAGAACAAATCAAGGCCAGCAACAATAATCAAATAATATTTGAATTGACGCCTTTTAACTTTCAAGGTCTACTTCACAATTGATAGATTTACAGTATTTTCAAGTGAAGCAGTGTCAGCAATAATAAGTCAAAATAATCCATTCACGCGCATAATATTTCTAAGAATGTAAATTAAATTGAACACGAGTTATTGTTCTATTTATATTCTAATCTATTTAAAATCGAAACATTCTAATTAGATGTTTTTTTTAATGGATGTGAACTCCAAAATCAAAGATCATCTCTGGAGAATCTCTGGTGTTACTTTCCAGGATTCTGCACGTTTCCAAGTTTTGAAGTTACTTCTGTGGGTTTTGATAGTGATCACCCATTGTCCCGTCCAATGTTTGGTGCCAAGTTGAGCACCAGCCCAGTCTGAGCAGTTTACTTGCATGTGTAGGAAGGAACTGCAGATGCTGATTTACTCCAAAGATCGACACATAATGCTGGAGTAACTCAGCGAACAGGCAGCATCTCTGGATAGAAGTAATGGGTGACGTTTCAGGTTGAGACCCTTCTTCAAGGGAAGGAATGGGTGACATTTCGGGCTTCTTCTTCTTCTTCTGGCCTATGGCGTGCACAGCCTAAAGTTGTAGGACAACTTGTTCTATTTGATCTTATTTGATTGTGCACGCCTGGGTTGATTACATTAGTCGAAACAGGGCGGATCACGTGAAGGTTGCAATCTCCCACCCCAATCTCATTGATATAATGAAGAGGAAAGCATCTAGTCTCCGGTCATCTTGGACTCCATGCCACTGGATACTGACCCAGATCTGTCAAGGACCGTGGGGTGGCTGTCTGTGCACCAGTCTCCACACGTTAAACAAAGTCTCGCACAGGCGTCCTCCATATAGGGAATAACACCCTGGAGACACCAATGGTCAGCCTTGACCGAAGGGGGCCTAAGAAGTAAGATATGAGGGAAATGGAGAGTGTTCCATTGTGCTCCTGATTTGTGCTGTAACTAGGGGTAAGGGTTTGGTATGTCCTGAAGTCATTGCAAGATGTTCAGCTTCAAATCTGCTCTGATAACGTCAGAAATAATACTGAAATAATACAGCCAACCCCGATGAGAGTCTGATTAATTGTGAACACCATCCTGTCTTTGCACCCCCCACTCCAGTCACTCGCACGCTCCAAAAAAACAAGGTGCTGGAGAAACTCCACAGATCAGGCCGCTTCTGTGGAGTGGAAAGACGATGTTTTGGATAGGGGGATAGGGACACTTGTCAAGAGCTGAAACGATCCTGACCCAAAAGCGTCGCCTGTCCATTTCTCCCCCCCCCCCCCCCCCCCCCCAGATGTAGCCTGACCCGCTGAGTTCCTCCAGTGCTCTGTGGTTTTCTCAAGATTCCAGCATCTACAGTTTCTTGTGTCTCCACATATCTATTCCACTTTGACTGTACCATTCCAACCTGTAAACAGGAGTGCTGTTTGGGGACAAAAGGAATTAAGGAACTAGAGAGATGTGATGATAATGATATCAATATAATTAGGATATAAATATAATTATTCTCACAATACAGCTTGTTCTTTTATAAAGAGCATATGAATCTTAGTCTAAAATGCATGTAACTAAGAGCAACAAACGTATTAGTTTTTGGTCTGTCATACCTTTAATTCAGGTTGCAGATTAAAAAATAAACTCTCCATCCTAATCTTTTTACCCAAAGGGTGGTGGGTGTAGGAACAATCTTCCGGAGGAGGTAGTTAAGGCAGGTACTATCAAAATGTTTAAGAGAAATTTGGACATGTACATGGATAGGACAGGTTTAGAGGGATATGGGCCAAGTGTAGACAGGTGGGACTGGTATGGATGGGGCATGATGGTCGGCGTGGACAAGTTGGGTCGAAGCATCTGTTTCCATGCTGTATCACTCAGCAGTTTTTTTTTAAAAAATAACTGGCAACCAAATGCAGTATAATATCTAATCTTTATGCTTAGACTATTGTTTAAAACAATGATCTTCTTGCAGCTTTGTGTTGGAATCGGAACTACTCTCTGGGAACATCAATGATTTCTGTAATTATACAGTCTCGCAGTACGCATGCGCTCAGGTAAATACGATACAGAAGTAAGGTCGGAAAATGCAAAGTCTCTGTCATTGATCTAGATTAACAAAACCCGGGTCTCTAGAACTCTAGAGTTACTGCCTTACAGCGCCAGAGACCCAGGTTTGATCCTAACTGTGGCAGCTGTCTGTACACCAGTCATTGAAAGTAGGCATGCAGGTGCAGCAGGCAGTAAAGAAAGCGAATGGTATGTTAGCTTTCATAGCAAAAGGATTTGAGTATACGAGCAGGGAGGTTCTACTGCAGTTGTACAGGGTCTTGGTGAGACCACACCTGGAGTATTGCGTACAGTTTTGGTCTCCAAATCTGAGGAAGGACATTATTGCCATAGAGGGAGTGCAGAGAAGGTTCACCAGACTGATTCCTGGGATGTCAGGACTGTCTTATGAAGAAAGACTGGATAGACTTGGTTTATACTCTCTGGAATTTAGGAGATTGAGAGGGGATCTTATAGAAACTTACAAAATTCTTAAGGGGTTGGACAGGCTAGATGCAGGAAGATTGCTCCCGATGTTGGGGAAGTCCAGGACAAGGGGTCACAGCTTAAGGATAAGGGGGAAATCCTTTAAAACCGAGATGAGAAGAACTTTTTTCACACAGAGAGTGGTGAATCTTTGGAACTCTCTGCCGCAGAGGGTAGTCGAGGCCAGTTCATTGGCTATATTTAAGAGTGAGTTAGATGTGGCCCTTGTGGCTAAAGGGATCAGAGGGTATGGAGAGAAGGCAGTTATGGGATACTGAGTTGGATGATCAGCCATGATCATATTTAATGGCGGTGCAGGCTCGAAGGGCCGAATGGCCTACTCCTGCACCTAATTTCTATGTTTCTATGTACGGAGTTTGTACATTCGCCCCCCTGACCACACATGGGTTTTCTCCGAGATCTTCTGTTTCCTCCCACATCCCTACGTTGGCCAGGTTTGAAGGTTAATTGGGTTTGATAAAATAGAAGTTGTAAATTGTCCCTAGTGTGTAGGATAGTTGGTCGGCATGGACTTGGCAGAACAAAGGGCCTTTTCCAGCTCTATCTCTAAAGTCTAAAGTCAAGTCTAAAACTGAGGACAATTAACTGAGATAGTGGTTGCTAGAACTTAATAACTTTTGCAACATTTTGAATCTGAATTATGAATAAGGAATTATTTAAACCAGCACAGGTCAGCAAAGGGTCAAGTGGACTGGGTATGAGTTCCATTGATTTAAGGGAACTATAAGAGCCTCAATCCAGTTAAGGTAACCCAGTGACTAAGATCTATCAGGCGTTGTTATTTAATATTATCTGAGTGCATGGTCAGAATGAATGAATGAATGAAATGAATACTTTATTGTGTCATGTGACAAGTCCACTCACCCACTCCACGCCCTGAAGGTGATCAAGAGCAGCATCTTCAGTCAGAGACTGATTGCACCAATGTGCAAAACTGAGAGATATAGGAAATCTTGTATACCAGCTGCTATAAGGTTTTATAATGCACAAAAATAATTTTGGATTTTTTTAGTATTCATTCATTGTATTTTAACTTATTAAGTATTGAAGCTATCTGAGGAAATGTGTGGTGTTATGTCTGTCTTGAAGCTGTTGTGGCACTGTCATTTCCTGTAAAGGATTATTAAAGGTTATTCAAATCCAAGGTATGCCAATAGTCGCCACATAGAGGGCACTTACAGAGTTACAAAGTACTCCAGCGTGCGGTCCTCCTTTGTTTCCCCTCCCCCCCTCCTCGTGACGGTCCCCCCACATTGGGTCCTCCTTTGTCCCCCTCTCCCGTCCCTCATGGCGGTCCCCCTAAGCCAGGTCTGCCATTGTCCGTTCTACCCGGCAGCGGCATACTCGCCTCCGCGTGCCCGCCATTGTCTGTCGGTCGACGCAATCATCGACCTCTCCATCGCTGCTGGGTCCTCTCCAGACGCCTCCGTGGCTTCGACCCAGGCCCCAGCCACGGGCTCTGCCAACCCTGGGGCTGTGACCTGCGAGGCTCTGGCCTTGGCTTGCACCCCGTCGACCCAGGCTCCGTGTATTTCATCGGCTCCTCCAGTGTGGGTCTTTGATGAATTTTGGCTGCCGCCTTGAGGCTCAACCCCTACAGATCCCTTTAGTGATGGCGAGGTCAGTACCTGTGATGGACTGCCCAGTGTCTACCACCCTCTGTAGATTGTTATTACATGTAATATCTGTTGTGAATTTTCTCATGTGTATCTTTCCTTTCAGTGCAATGTATTGGCGCAGCTGACGAATGAGAACTTGACCTCGATCTTCGAATGTTTTGTCGTCACGAGACCTGTCGATATCTCTGATCTGAATGCCACCACCTTGTTCATGCAGAAGGTCAGCCTGCCAAAGCTGGAGATCTTGCTGAAGGAATTCAACAGGAAGGTAAAACATGCATCGTGAACTGATGAAAGATCGGGGGGCGAGCCAAAGAAAATATGTAGCTCCCGTCTCTCGGTTTCAATAGATATGTCAACAAGGTTCCTCTCCCAAAAGATCAGGCCCGTAAACACAATAACACACAGAGATAAATATAATGATCAAAACTACAATAAATTAATAACCATAATACTGGGTACCCAAAATAGTGCTAACAGTCCATAGTGCAAGAGGATTATAGGTGGCATAGTGGCACAGTTGGTAGAGCTGCTATCTCACAGTGCCAGAGACCCGGGTTCAGTCCTGGCACCGGCTGGCAGGACTATTTATTGCAGTTTTGGTTATTATATTTATCCGTGTGAGGTTTTCCGTTTTTTGGGCCTTTTAACGCTAGGGGCATTGCATTCAAAGTAACAGAGCAGGAGAATAGGGTTGAGAGGTAAAGGTAGATCAGGCATGATTGAATGGCTGAGTAGACTTGGTGGGCAAGAATGACCTAATTCTGTTCCTCTAACGAATGGGCCTGTCCCACATACGCGCCTTTTTTGGCGACTGCCGGCACCTGTCATTAGTCGCCGAACATTTTCAGCTTGTTGAAAATTCAGCGACAACCAGAAAGACGCTACGACTCTTTGGGCGACTGAGCAGACGACTCACGGCCGCTCAGACGCTCTGGCGACATGTCGCGCGTGGGGTGAAGCCTGGACGGTCGTGAGTAGTCGTCCAAAGAGTCGTACCTTGTTCTGGTCACCGCTGGATTTTCAACATGTTGAAAATTATCGGCGACCTGCTGCGACTATGACGGGTGCCGGCAAGTCGCCGAACAAATCGCGTAAGTGGGACACTCCCATTATGAATTTGCGAGCTAGCACAGAAACAAATGATGTCCAAAATTTGTACATCGGCAGGGTGAAATAGGTCAGTAATTGCTTACAAAAATTTCAGTAGTGTGAAAGGTGGGGTACACTCTGCTCAAATTCTTTTACTTGTTTCATGGGAGAAAATCCTAAGGTGTAATATATCTCCATCTACTGTTCAAACTGGGATCAAGTTAATGCGGACAACGCAAAGTGCTGCAACAACTCAGCGGCTCAGGCAGCATCTCTGGAGGGCATGGACAGGTGATGTTTCGGGTTGAGACCCATCTTCGGACAGTCTAAAGGAGAGCTCACCAAAGAAGCTCTCCACCAAATATGGTGCCAAAGCAAAGTAACTCTTTGCGTGCTGGTCCCAGAGGAGAAACCTGCTATGATCTGATACCAAAATATTCAAGAGAGAGTTAGACATAGCTCTTGGGGCTAACGGAATCAAGGGATATGGGGAGAAAGCAGGAACGGGGTACTGATTTTGGATCATATTGAATGGGCCAAATTGCCTACCCTTGCACCTATTTTCAATGATACTCTGTTCTACACTATTTTAACACTCTTTCCACATTGCTGGAAACTATTTTCTGCACTCGTTCCCTTTGCTCTACCTATTGTACTTGAGTTTGACTTGATTCATGTATAGTATTATCAGATGTGATTGGATAGCATAAAAAACAAAGCTTTTCACTGAACCTCGGTACACTAGACAATAATCAACCTGAACCTCCTCCAGTGATGCTGCCTGACCCGCTGAGATTCTCCAGCGCTTTGTGTTTACAAGATTAATACTCCAGGTTTGGAATCCTTGACTATTTATTGTTACAATTTTTTTGTTTGTTACAATGGCACCCAATCCAGGCGACTATTTATGTGCAAGCCACAGAAGCAGATCTACAGACTTGTTTTACAATCGCTCCATGTTCTTAAATCTATTCCCTTATCATGTATCTGTACATGATCTTTACATGATTACAAATGGATCGATTGTAATCATGTATTTGTCTTTCTGTTGACTGGTTAGCACGCAATAAATGGTTTCCACGGTACCCGACCAACGTGACAATAAACTAAACAGATTAACTGACATTTGTACTAGGGTGTTGTTGAGGCCACACCTGGAGTGCCAGACATGTTTTTGGTCCTCTTAGCTGGAAAAGATATAGTGACGTTGGAGACGGCTCAAACGAGATTGACCAGTCTAATTCCTTGGGAGAGGGGATTGTCCGACCAAGATTTGTAAAGAGATTGGATCTGCATTCTTTCTAGTTGAGAAGAGTGAGGGTGGCCTTATTGAGATGTTTATGACCCTGAGCAAAAATGGCGGGCTAGGTGTTTAGGTTTAAGTTTTTTATAGGCATGGCCTTATGGTCTCCAGAGGTGGATTAGTTGCTGCAGGATAACTAGCCTTGGCCTGTTCTTTTACCACGGTATTCAGGTCACTGGTAGCCCCCAAAACATTGTCTTTGGCAGACTTGATAATATTAAACAAATCACGCTGCCTCGGCAAGGCCAGCAGCATAACCAAGGACGGGCCACACCCTGGCCACACCTTCTCCCCTGTCCCTTCGGGCAAAAGGTACGGAAGTGTGAAGATGCAGGGACAGTTTCTCTCCAGCTGTTATCATGTAATTGAATCATCCTACCATGACCAGAGAGCAGTGCCGGACTACTATCTACCTCATTGGTGACCTTCGGACTATCCTTGGTCAGACTTGGCTGGCTTTAATTTTTATTTATTTATTTATTTTTAAATATAATTTTATTTATTAGAAGTAGTGTATATTGCAATAATATAAGCCAAAAATAACATAATACATTTTTGTACCGCTTCATATTTTAAACGTTAAAAAGAAGAAAAGTAAAGAAAGTGGGATAGGATAGTAAGTGTGTGAAAGAGTGATCAGAAAAAGACCCTTAGACACGGAAAATTCGGAAAAAAAGTTAAGAAGTAAGCCATAGAAAAAGAAAAAGAGAAAAAGAGAACTTTGCTGGCTTTATCTTGTTATTCCCTTATGTATCTATACACTGTAAATGGCTCAATTGTAATCATGTTTTTATCTTTCTGCTGACTGGAAAGCACGCAACAAAAGCTTTTCACTGTACTTGGGTACAGGTGACAATAAACTACACTAAACTAAACAACAAAACATCAAGATGGATTTGGAGATAGTCATTACCTGGTATTTTATGCACATTACCTGTGCATAAGTTTCTTGCCACTTATGAGCACATAGTGCCATAGTCATACTGCATGGAAATAACTTGTCCATGGTGACGAAAATGCCTTGTCTAAACTAGTCCCACCTGCTCACGTTTGACTCATACCCCTCTAAACCTTTCCTATCCATGTACCTGTCCAAATGTCTTAAATGTTATTATAGTACCTGGCTCATCTACCTCCTCCAGCAGCTCATTCCAAGTACCCACCTGTGTGAATGCTGCCGAGATCCATCTAGGATGTTCATTTGGTGGGGAGTTGTGGTGGGAACAGAGAATGTTCACTCCTGCTTTGAGTTCTCCCGTTGCCTATCTGGTGATCAGTCGGTCATTGGCTTCATTTCTCTGTTCCAAACTGAATGGCAGTGCTTCCCATGGAAACATGAGAAACTGCAGATGCTGGAATCCAAAGACCCCAAATGTCACC
This sequence comes from Leucoraja erinaceus, assembly GCF_028641065.1. Lineage (NCBI taxonomy): Eukaryota > Metazoa > Chordata > Chondrichthyes > Rajiformes > Rajidae > Leucoraja > Leucoraja erinaceus. The sequence continues at coordinate 5,940,707 of NC_073396.1, forward strand.
TGTCCATTCCCTCCCCAGATGCTGCCTGACCCGTTGAGTTCCTCCAGCACTTTGTGTTTTACTGCAGTTCAGAGCTGAGCAGCTACAAGTTTCCTGATTTACACCATTTAGTTAAAGAGTCTGAAGAGTCAAACAGCATGGAAAAAGGCCCTTCGGCCCAACTTATCCATGCCAACCAAGATGCCCCATCTAAACTTGTTCCACTTGCCAGTGTTTGGTCCATATCCCTCTAAATGTCTCCTGTCCATGTACCTCTCCAAATGTCTTTTTATATGTTGTTAACATTCCTGCTTCAACTAAAGATCTCTTCTGGCAGCTCACTCCATATACCCACCACCCTCTGTGTGGAAACAGCTATGTTTATTAAATCAAAGGTCATTAGGGCATTGTGATTTTCAGGGCCACAGCAAATGAGGACCTCGTGAGCTTAAAACATTTAAGTACCAACATATTTTTAGAATGCTGTCTCAAAATGATGGATTATTGTCCTATTATAAATAATGATGTCCACAAACTCTGCAAGTGTATGAAGTTCTCTTTGTAATAGGGCTTTTGGACATGCTTTAGCCTTTGAGAATGCTCATATAATTTTCCTATTGATTGCAGATTAACGACACATTGACAATTCCATTGATGGCAAAAGAAACAATTTTACAAGCTATCTGGGAGAGATATAAAACGGACCCGAAGATAAACATTACCACCTTTATGGATGCCTTCTCGCAGCTTCTGACACCATTTATTGCTGGCATCTCCCAACCGATTCTGGATTCACTTCAGTACTCGGACATAATGTGTGAAAACTTCAAAGCAATGTAAGATGCCTTCTTCTGTCGCGATCTCTAAACATTTCCGAAAAGAAACTGTCATCTTAAAAAAGGAGTTGTGAGGCAGCAGCTCTACCAACTGCGCCCCAGCGCTGCCATCATTTGCTTTCGATCTTCTGAAATACAACCCAATTTGACCCCTCAAGTGTCTATGCGAAAAACTACAATAGAGCTGCTGCCTCACAGGGCCAAGAACCGGGTTTCATCCTGACCTTGGGTGCTGTCTCTGTGGTGTTTGCATGTTCTCCCGGTGACCATGTGTTTTCCTGCGGGTGCTCCGGTTTCCTTCCACATAATAATAACAATATATTTTATTGTCATTGCACATAAAGGCAACGAGATTTGGTATGCAGCTTCCATCCGATGTCATAACATAAATAACTAATAACATTTAGATTTAGATACCCCGAGAACATGGATTGTAAAAAGAACCGTGAAATAGTCAAAACAGTTCAAACAGACTAAAGACGTGCAGGTTTAAGGTTAATTGACTTCTGTAAATTGTCCCTGGTGAATAGGGAGTGGATGGGAAAGTAGGATACCATAGAACAAGTCTGAACCCGTGATGGATGATAACCGTGGATTTAGTGGGCCGAAGGGCCTGTTTCCGTGCAATCAAAATCAATCCATATCCTCTACCCTATCAGGCAGCAAGTTCTGAACTTTATCCATATTGTGTAGCCTCTCGTTCAGCCTCTCGTTTGACAGCATCTTGAAGGTTGAATTTGTGCTAATTGTCAGCCATTCCCATTGGTTTCTTTTAATTTACTCCTTAGTCATAGAATCATACCGTGTGGAAACAGGCCCTTCAGCCCAACTTGCCCACACTAGTCCCAACATGTCCCATCTACACTAGTCCCACCCTGCATGCATTTGGTCCATTTCTCTCTAAATCTGTCCTTTCCATGTACCCGTCTAATTGTTTCTTAAACCTTGCGATAGTCCCTGCCTCAACTTCCTCCTCTGGCAACTTGTTCCATACACTCACCACCCTTTGTGTGAAAAAGTTACCCCTCAGATTCCTAGTAAATCTTTTCCCCTTCACCATAAACCATTTGAACAAGTTAGGGCTTTATTCTTTGGAGCGCAGAAGGTTAAGGGGGGACTTGATAGAGGTCTTTAAAATGATGAGAGGGATAGACAGAGTTGATGTGGAAAAGTTTTTCCCACTGAGAGTAGGGAAGATTCAAACAAGGGGACATGACATGAGAATTAAGGGACTGAAGTTTAGGGGTAACATGAGGGGGAACTTCTTTACTCAGAGAGTGGTAGCTGTGTGGAATGAGCTTCCAGTGAAGGTGGTGGAGGCAGGTTCGTTTTTATCATTTAAAAATAAATTGGATAGTTATATGGATGGGAAGGGAATGGAGGGTTATGGTCTGAGCGCAGGTATATGGGACTAGGGGAGATTATGTGTTCGGCACGGACTAGAAGGGTCGAGATGGCCTGTTTCCGTGCTGTAATTGTTATATGGTTATAAACCTATGTCTTCTGGTTCTCGATTCCACTACTCATAGAAACATAGAAAATAGGCGCAGGAGTAGCCTGCACCGCCATTCAATATGACCATGGCTGATCATCCAACTCAGTATTGCGTACCTGCCTTCTCTCCATACCCCCTGATCCCTTTAGCCACAAGGGCCACATCTAACCCTCTTAAATATAGCCAATGAACTGGCCTCAACTACCTTCTGTGGCAGAGAATTCCACAGATTCACCACTCTCTGTGTGAAAAATGTTTTTCTCATCTCGGTCCTAAAAGACTTCCCCCTTATCCTTAAACTGTGACCCCTTGTTCTGGGCTTCCCCAACATCGGGAATAATCTTCCTGCATCTAGTCTGTCCAACCCCTTAAGAACTTACTCGGGGCAAGAGACTCAGTGCACCTACCCGATCTATTCGTCTTATGATTTTGTACACCTCTATAAGATCCCCCCTCAACTGCCTGTGCTCCCCAGCCTGCTCAACCTCTCCCTCTAACTCAGACCCTTGTGTCCTGGCAACATCATCATAAATCTTCTCTGTACCCTTTCCAAGTTAAAAAGCCCTCACAATTTCATTCTGCTTTAAGTACTTAAAATGGATGCTTTTAGAGTAATAATTGAAGTTTTGGATTAAAAAACGAGTTATAGCACAAAGTAAACTTACTGCAGATGGTTGGGACAGAGAATGATAATATTGTAGTAATTATAAACCGTAATATATATTAGGGAACTAACTTTAATACATTTTAATATCATTCAATTGTTTTTTTTTCATCTGACTCCTAACTGTTTGTGCTTCAAATTTATTTAACTATCAGAGTGCATGGAGTTGGTGCAGGCCTGACAGAGATGGATTATCGTATAAAGAAATCACTGGAGAAATGGATCGTTGGTTACATTAATGCTACAGGTAAGAAACAATAATTTGTAGCAACAAAAGATTGAAACAAAAAGGGCATTACGTTTCCATCCACAAAGCTATGAGATTTCATTTTTGGGCCATACATCATGAAATTTAAGCTGCTGCGTTTTTATAAATGCTTAAATGTAAGAGTGGCACGGTGGCGCAGCGGTAGAGTTGCTGCCTCACAGCGCCAGATACCCGGGTTCGATCCCGACTACGGGTGCTTGTCTGAACGGAGTTTGTACGTTCTCCCCGTGACCGCGTGGGTTTTCTCCGGGTGCTCTGGTTTTCTTCCGCACTCCAAAACCGTGCCGGTTTGTTGGTTAATTGACTACTGTAAATTGTTCCATGTGTGTAGGATAAAACTAGTGTATGGCTGATCATTGGTTGCCGTGGACTTGATGGGCTGAAGGGCTTGTTTCCACGCTATATTTCGAAACTAAATTTAATACATTTAAGAGAGATTTAAGAAGGACCTCTGCGGCAACTTTTTCACTCGGAGGGGAGTCCATATCTCGAATGAGCTGCCAGAGGAAGCTACGGAAGCAGATACAATTATGACTTATAAGAGACACATGGATAGACATGTGGATAGGAAGGGTTTAAAGGGATATGGGCTAAATGCAGGCAAATGTGATAACCAAGAATGCCACAGTGGTTAGCATTGTCAAGGTGGGCTGAAGGGCCTGTTTCCATGCTGCATATAGTTCTATGAGGCCAAGTCTATGGATATTTCTAGTGGGATTGTTTGTTTCCACTAGTGGTGAATCTGTGGAATTCATTGCCATAGAAGGCCGTGAAGCCCGTCAATATATTTTTAAGGCAGAGATAGATTATTGATTAGTGCGGGTGTCAGGGGTTATGGGGAGAAGGCAGGAGAATGGGGTTCAGAGGGAGAGATAGATCAGCCATGATTGAATGGCGGAATAGGCTCGATAGGCTGAATGGCCTTATTCTGTTCCTAGAACTTATGAACATTAGTATCAACTTGACTTGGTTGCAAATTAATGAAAGGGCAAAAAATATCACAATCCAGAACAGCTGAGGTAAAGTATTTGTGGCTAAATGATTTCAGAATAAAGTTCTCCATAAAAGGCATTTTGGAAATTTTAACGGCAAAAAAACAGGAAATGTAACGTTTGTTTGCCAAGTGTTTGGACGTTTTAGGAGGTACATTTATACTGAAAGTAAAACTGAGTAAGTCAGCCTCTTGAATTAATGTACTTTAACATGAGGCACTGCAGATGCTGGTTTACAAACAAAGACGCAATGTGCTGGAGTAACTCAGTCGGTCAGCCAGCATCTCTGGAGAATAGGGAAAGATGGCCGTTTCTGGCCGGGAGCCTCTGTCTGGGAACTAAGGAAGGATCCTTCACATTGTGGCTTTTCTCACAGCTAAGTTGTTTGTTTTAACTTTAGGTCTGGACTGCATCGCCAATATCAGTGAATCCAACGAATGGCTTTTGAAAAATTGGGAATTCATCAATGGTCTCATCTTCCCTGAAAATCTTACAAGCGCAAATTCTGGTGACGTAAGTCCAGACATTTCTGAATAGTCCACATTCCATGTGGAATTCTCTGCCGCAGAAGGCAGTGGAGGCCAATTCACGGGATGTTTTTAAGAGCGAGTTAGATATCGCTCTTACGGTTAATGGAATCAAGGGATATGGGGAGAAAGCAGGAACTGTGTACTGATTTTGGATGATCAGACATGATCATATTGAATGGCGGTGCTGGCTCGGAGGGCCGAATGGCCTACTCCTGCACATATTTTCTATGTTTCTAAGTTAGGGATGAATGGAGCCGGGCAACATTTTTGTTAATAAATTTTCACCTTTACAAGGACAGTCTTTTTTTAAATGTATCTTTGATAATGGAGTCGCCAAATGTTCGTTAGACATAATTAGAGGTGGCATGGTGGCGCAGCTGTAGAGTTGCTGCCTTACAGCGTCAGAGACCCGGGTTTGATCCTGACTATGGATCTCATCTGTATGGAGTTTTATGTTCTCGCCATGACCTGTGTTGGTTTATTTAGGTGCTTCAGTTTCCTCCCACACTCCAAAGACGTGCAGGTTTGTAGGTTTAGATGAGAGATACAGTACGGAAACTGGCCCTTCGGCCCACCGAGTCCGCACCGACCAGTGATCTCCGCACACTAACACTATTCGACACATACTAGGGACAATTTTTACATTTACACCAAGCCAATTAACCTACAAACCTGTACGTTTTTGGAGTGTGGGTGGAATCCGAAGATCTTGGAGAAAACCCACGCGGTCACGGGGAGAAGGTACAGATTCCGTACAGACACAAACCTGCAGTCAAGATCCAACCTGGGTCCCTGGCGCTGTAAGGCAGCAACTCGACCGCTACTCCACTGTGCTGCCCCTAATTGGTAAATTGGCTTCTGGAAAAAAAAAAAATATATATCCTTATTGTTTCGGATAGACCAGGGTATGGGTGATTGCTGATCGGCGCGGACTATTTTACACGCTGCATCTCTAAACTAAACTAAAGTAATTGGAAACAATAATTTGGAAACAATTTAGCATCTGGCCTAAACTCTGATGAAGTGCTGCCACAAGGAACTAGAGATACAGGAATCTTGAGCAAAACACAGTGCTGGAGTAACCCAGCAGATCTGGCAGCATCTCTGGAGAGCGTGGAAGGCTGACGTTTCGGGTCGGGCCCCTTCTTCAGACTTACTTTTCATGTATTTTCCTCTCTCTTTCAGGTCAGTACAGCTGTCGTTCAAAATGAGACGGTGAAGGACGTATTGCTCACCTGTATCATGGGCTCTCTGAAACCCTTGTTTCCAGTGTTCACCCCACTTAACTTCTCCCAATGGTTTCAAGTCAAGCTACCGGCAGTGTTACCAGCTATAACAGGGCCTGAGCTGACCACCATACCGACCAACATAACATGTGAATCTTATCAAGCCATGTGAGTACTGAGTTTACTGAATATTTCTAGTCAAAAGGCAGATCCAAACTTTATTTAGATGTAGATACTAGGAACTGCAAATGCTGATCTTAACAAAAGACATTTCCCGACCCGTAATGTAATCTATCCATGTTCTCCGGAGATGCTGCCTTGACCAGCTGAGTTACTCCAGCACTTTGTGTCTTTTTTCCCATAGATCAGTCATTATTGAATTTAGGGGTTTAGGGGTAATATGAGGGGGAACTTCTTTACTTAGAGAGTGGTAGCGGTGTGGAATGAGCTTCCAGTGGAAGTGGTGGAGGCAGGTTCATTGGTATTATTTAAAAATAAATTGGATAGGCATATGGATGAGAAGGGAATGGAGGGTTATGGTATGAGTGCAGGCAGGTGGGACTAAGGGTAAAAAGTTGTTCGGCACGGACTTGTAGGGCCGAGATGGCCTGTTTCCGTGCTGTAATTATTATATGGTTGTATGGTTATATGGTTATTGAATACTTTTGTAACTTCTTTGGCACCCTTTACGTGGCCACTCTTGCATACCTGTACTGTGTGCAAACCAAGAATCTCACTGCACCAAGCACACATCACACTAAAGAATCAATCAATTATGCAAAATTACCAACTGCAAATTTGGTTATAGATTGCATAAAAACACATTTATTATTATTTAAAATAAAGTGTAAAATCGACTTCAAAATCTCAGTCCGATTTCAGTGTAAATGAAGGAAAGACACTAAACACTAGAGTAACTCAGTGGAACAGGTGGCATCTCTGGAGAATACGGATCGATGACGTTTCTGGTCAAGATCTTCTCCAGACCCGAAATGTCACCTATCCATGTTTTCCGAAGATGCTGCCTGAAGGAAAATAAGTGATGTTTTGGGTTGAGGCCCTTCTTCAGACTGAGAGTCGGGGGGGAGAGGGAAGCGAGAGATGTGGAAGTGTAGGGTGAAATCCAACGTTCTCTTGTCCGATATCATCAATTATTCTCGATCAGAGCGAGATGATTAAAATATGTATTTACTGTTTTCTCCCACAGAGTGAAAGGATTTGACACTGCGTTGTCAAGCTTTACACCGCTCCAGTTTTCACAACTCTTCAACTTTAGTAGAAACATCCTGAACTCCCAACTTAGTTCATCAGGTAATTTTGTCACTTTGTTTCTATTATAACTTCTATTTCTGTCTTCGAGAAGTATTATACTTTGGATTTAATGTAAGAATATTAAGTACAAAACAGATTGGGCTGTTAAACTCCTAAACCCTGCTCCTCCATCCAATAAGATTATAAGATAAGATCTTTTGTCCGAGTGTCAAATTCCTTTACTAATCCCGTGTCCCTCGAATTCCTTAATATTTAAAAATCTATCGATGTTTGTGTGATTGTACTGAGTATCCACGGCAACATGTCGAGTGTCAGCAACTTTTCATTACCTTCCGAATGTCACGACAGCCTACAAGTTAAGTTTATTTTATTGTCACGTATACCGAGGCACAGTGAAATACTTTTGTTGCATGCTAACCTGTCAGCGGAAAGACAATACAAGATTGAAACCGAGCCATTCACAGTGTACAGATACATGATAAAGGAATAACGTTCCGTGCAAGATAAAACCAGTAAAGTCCGTTCAAAGATAGTCTGAGGGTCTCCAATGAGATAGATAGTAGTTCAGGACTGATCTCTAGTTGTGGTAGGATTGTACAAGTACTGGACATTGTTCTGTTATAGAACTATGTAGCACAAGGTCTATGTAACTTACAGTTCATGATAGGTTTCCAGTACCCATACACACTACTTCTACACTAACTCCATTATGTCTTCCAACATTCCCATAAACCTTCCTTCCACCCAGCACCGCACCACCCTGCCCCTTCCTCCGTCCACTCGCCTCCACTCCTGGAGCGATTTATTATAACAGCACAATGGCGCAGCTGGTAGATTCTGATCTCCGGTGCTGTCTGTGTTGAGTTTGCACGTTCACCCTGTGATCGTGTGGGTTTCCTCCGGGCGCTCCGGTTTCCTCCCACATCCCAATGAAGTACTGGTTTATTGAGTGATGGATCCAGTGTGGAGGGACCTGTGCGTCTTTGGAGCATGGGAGGAAACTGGAACACCCGGAGGAAACCCATACGATCACAGGGAGAATGTACAAACCGCGTACAGGCAGCACTCACAGTCAGGGTCAGACCGTGGTGTGTGGCGCTGAAAGGCAGAGAAATCTACAGCTGCGCCACTCTGCTGTCCTTTAATACAGTAAGAAACATCTCATCTGGTGCACCCTTCCAATTATGTACCATTGCTATTCAAAGGTTCTCCCATCTCAGCAATAGGTCCTTAATGCCATCTCAGGCATAGATGTTACAACAGTGGCACAGCAGTAGAGTTGCTGCCTTACAGCACCATAGACCCGGATTTGATCCTGACCACGGTTGCTGTCTGTACGTAGTTTGTACGTTGTCCCTGTGTTTTTCTACATGGTTTATCTCCGGGTGCTCCGATTTTCTCCCACACTCCAAAGACTAATATGTCTATAGGTTAATTGGCTTTGGTAAATTGTCCCTAGTGTGTAGGATGGGAGATCGCTGGTCGGCGCGGACTCGTTGGGCTGAAGGGCCTGTTTCCTCGCTGTATCTCTAAACTAAATTAAACTGTGCCTATAATGCTTTGACCATGTACGTTGCATAGCTTTACCTTTCACGAAATGTTTTTCCCTGATGTACCTCTACACTGTAAATGGATTGATTGTAATCATGTATTGTATGTCTGCTGACTGGTTAGCACGCCACAAAAAGCTCCTCGCTCTATCTCGGTACACGTGACAATAAACGAAACTGAACTGATACTAATGTTCCTCTTACAGGTAGTGCCTGCGCAAGCAACATGACGGATAGCCGTGAATGGATGGAGAAGAATTTTTTGAAATCCATGCAAGGCTTGAATTTAAGCGACCTCTTCGCTCTGAACCCACACTTTTCTGGGGTAAGTAATTGAAACCGCGCCTTCATCACGCTAGAATTTAGAAGATTGAGGGGGGATCTTATAGAAACTTACAAAATTCTTAAGGGGTTGGACAGGCTAGATGCAGGAAGATTGTTCCCGATGTTGGGGAAGTCCAGAACTAGGGGTCACAGTTTAAGGATAAGAGGGAAGTCTTTTAGGACCGAGATGAGAAAATCATTTTTTACACAGAGAGTGGTGAATCTGTGGAATTCTCTGCCACAGAAGGTAGTTGAGGCCAGTTCACTGGCTATAGTTAAGAGGGAGTAGATGTGGCTCTTGTGGCTAAAGGGATCAGGGGGTATGGGAGAGAAGGCAGGTACAGGATACTGAGTTGGATGATCAGCCATGGTCGTATCGAATGGCGGTGCAGGCTCGAAGGGCCGAATGGCCTACCCCTGCACCTAATTTCTATGTTTCTATCTACCCCGAGTGTAGCCTTGCGGGGGAACGTGCGGTTTCTCATTAAAACATTCCGTGTTGTCATTTTTTAACGTGTGTTTTTAACTAGACACTTTTTTTCATTAGTTTGAAGTGTTGGACCTCCTCACTCCACAACTACTTGCTGACTTGACTGTGAGCCCACAAGCATGGTTCAACGTGGACAGGATCGATCAGATCTTTGATACCCTCACCGATCGAAACTTCAGCGACCTACTTACCTATTTCACACATTTTAATTACGATACACGCATGGTAAGACCTTTTGCTTTGTTTTTTTTAACGATACGATATGATAGAACTTTCTTCATCCCAGGAGGGAAATTGATCTGCCCACAGTCATAAAACACAAGATACACAAAACATTAAATTAAAGTGACGAGTGGAATGGATTGGGGATGTGCAAATAGATACAAAATGCTGGAGTAACTCAGTGGGACAGGCAATAAGAAGGAATGGGTGACGTTTCCAGTCAAGACATTCAGATTGCAAAGATTGGGGGAGGGAGGGGAGACGGGAGGGGGGGGGGGGGGGGGGGGGGAAAGGGGAAGGGGAAGGGGGAGAGTCTGTCCACCCCAGACAGAAGGGGAAGGAGTTGTACAGTTTGATAGACACAGGGAAAAATAATCTCCTGTGGCGTTCTGTACTGCAACTTGGTGCGAACAGTCTGTTGCTGAAGGTCCTCCTCATGGTTGACCAGTGTGTCATGTATTGTCCAAGATGCTCCGCAGTTTGAGGAGCATCCTCCCCTCCAAGACCACCTCCTATGAATACAACTTTGCCCCTAAGACGGAGTCAGCCTTCCTGATGAGTTTGTTAATCCTATTGCCATCCGCGGCCTTTGTCCTGCTGCCCCAACACACGGCAATGAAGAAGATGGCACTGGCTGCCACCGCTTAGTAGAACATCTGCAGCATCTCACTGCACACGTTGAAGGTGCGGAGCCTTCTCAACAAGTACAGCCGGCTCCGCCCCTTCTTGTACAGTTTTGGAAAGATTGAAAGATAGCGCATGGAAACAGGCCCTTTGGCCCATCGACCACCTGTTCACACTAGTCCCACACTGTCCCCCTTTCCCATTCATACATTATAATTTGGCCGATTAATCGATAAACCTGCCCGTGTTTTGGATGTGGAACGAAACTGAAACACCAGGGTGAAACCCATCTGGTCACTTGTGGGAACGTGCAAACTCCACACAGACAGTACCCGAGGTCAGGATCGACCCCAAGTCTCTGGCACAGTGAGGCAGCGGTTCTACCAGCTGCGCCATTTCCAATTGTTCAGTTTATTTCTTTCTTATCTTGATGTGCCGGGTCTCTGATGCTGTCGGGCAGCAACTCCCCGGCTGCTCCACTGTGCCGCCTACTTTCTTATCTTGATAAGTTGTTGCCTTACAATGCCAGAGACCCGGGTTCGATCCTGACTAAGGGCGCTGTCTGTACGGAGTTTGTAAGGTCTTCCTGTAATCGTGTGGGTTTTCTCCGGGTGCTCCGGTTTCCTCCCACATTCCAAAGACGTACAGGTTTGTAGGCTAATTGGCTCCTGTAAATGTAAATTCTCCCTGATGTGTAGGACAATGCTCGTGCACGAGGTGATCACTGGTTGGCATGGACACGGTGGGACGAAGGGCCTGTTTCTGCTCTGCGTCTCTCTCTAAACTAAACTATATCTCCTGTAAACCTTTTCCCTCCCGCTTTAAAGTTATTCCCTCTATCATTCCCATCCAAAGGGCCTGTTTCCGCACTGTATCTTTAGTATAAGGATAGGTAAATGAGAAAACTTGGGAGCAGAGTTGGGAGATTGGGAGGAAATGAGCACTCTGAAGAGTTCACAGCTTAGTTTTATTTTATCTAGAAATACTATTGTGAACTCTCGATAGTTAAAGAATTTTTATTTTTTTCATTCAGATGAACATCACAACTTTTGCTAACACTACAGTGAGGGATCGGATGCTATACAAGACCATAGGGCTGTTGCAACCCTTGTTTTCATCATTTAATGCTTCTGACTTCGCAAAGTGGTTTCAGGACAGTTTAATTATGTTGTTGCCCAGTATTACAGGAAGCAATCTTGGAGCAATACCCACCAGCATATCCTGCGAATCTTACCGAGCAATGTGAGTATTCTGTGTTTAAGTTCATAAATTCATACGGCACGGAGCAGAAATAGACCATTCTGCTCATCGAGTCGACTCCGCATTCAATCATGGCTGATCTATCTTTCCCTCTCAGTCCCATTCTCCTCCTTTTCTCCCCATAACCTCTGACACCGTACTAATCAAGAATCTGGCAATCGCTGCCTTAAAAATATCCATTGATGGCCTCCACAGCCGACTGTGGCAATGAATTCCACAGATTCACCACCCTCTGACTAAAGAAATTCCTCCTCATCTTTCCAAAGGTGGTCTTAGACTCTCCCTCTAGTGGAAACATCCTCTCCCCGTCAACTTTATCCAGGTCTTTCAGTTTCAATGAGGTTCCCTCCTCCTCTTTCTAAACTCCAGCGAGTACAGGCCCAGTGCCTTCAAATGCTCATCATCTGTTAACCCAATCATCCCTGAGAGATCATTCTTGTAAACTTCCTCTGGGCACTCAGCAACATCAGCACAGCCTTCCTCAGTTATGGGGCTCACAATCAGTGTGTCAGAGAGGTTGGCATTAGGACTGCAAGAAGGAACAATTTCCGTACAAATATGAAAATAAATCTTCAACCCCCGTACCTCATGAGTGCTGTAGTTGCTCAGTTATTGAATACATTGAAAACTGAGATTAGTAGATTATTCATCTAGAGGGGAAATCAAATATACGAGATGCTAGCAAAAGCAGGCTTGACCTGAAATCGAATCCAATGACATATCAGATTAGTTTCAGTATCTTTTATGCCTGCCTCTATGATTTATTGCTTATTTCCATAAACATTCATGGAAAAAATGAGCTATTGCTATTTTACATCGGGGCATGGTTGAAATTATCCCCAAACACTCTTGCACGAGGTTAGATGTAGATTCCTGTTGTCATCTAAGACTTAATAAGATGTTCAGGTTTTAAGTAAATCAGGCAGCAGTTGTTGAGCCGCTGCATCACGGCGCCAGAGACCCGGGTTCGATCCTAACTACTGGAGCTGTCTGTGTGGAGTGTGTACGTTCTCCCTGTAACCACATGGATTTTCTCCGCCTGCTCTGGTTTCCTCCCACAATCTGTAAATTGCCCTCGGTGTACAGGGTGTGAAAGTGGGATAACATTGGGCTAGTATGAACAGGGTGATCGATGGTTGGCGTGGACTCTGTGGGCTGAAGGGCCTGTTTCTACGCTGCATCTCTAACCTAAATATATTGGCTGATTCCTCCCGCTCTATGCAAAATTGAATGTCTGATTATGATGACAACTGGCTTAAAGTGGTCTCTCTTTGTCTTTACAGAATCCAAGGCCTGGATAATTTCTACCCAAATTTTTCGAAGTCACAACTCCATGATGTTTACAACTTTAGTAGAACTTTTTTGAATTTGCAATCTGTCTCACATGGTAATGAATGAGCATTTTGGATGATGTGACTATTTTCTTTTTACTCTTCTTCCAATACATAATTGAAAAGCCCATTAAAGTCACATTATTGTGGAATAGATAATGAAATATTTTATGTGTAAAAGGGTGTTGTGGGCAGGTGCTTACTTACTGTAAGATTGACATTTCAATAGCTGTAATGCAAGGTTACTTTTACATATTTTCTTTTCTTTTGAACAAATATTCTATACTTCCTCAATGGCAGAGCAGAGAATCCATTATTCATGTGGTTCTATTAGTCTCTCATTCATGCTTTAGTTCATTTTGGAGTCGAGAGAGTCCAGAGTTTTGCATTGTCATATGTCCCAAACAGAACAATTAAATTCTTGCAGTAGCACAACACAATATGTAAACATTGTAAACTATCAACTAAACAAAAAGACGTTCAGTATAAAATATAAAACACACACACACACACACACACACACACACACACACACACACACACACACACACACACACACACACACACACACACACACACACACACACACACACACACACACGGAGCATAAAGACAAAATCAATGCTTGCAAGTCTGCTTATATGAAAGTTGTAGTGTTTAATAGCCTGATAGCTATAGGGTGTCCTATATATTCTTCCCGATGGCAGGAGTGAATGAGAGTGTGGCCAGGGTGGTGTGGGTGGATGCTGGCTGCCTTTCTGAGGCAGCAACTCCTGTAGATCCCAGTGGGGGGGAGGGGGGAGAAAGAAAGGAGAGGGCTCTATCTGTGCACCTTGGTATAATAAATGTCTGACAAATATTAGTGTCTGTTGTGCAGACTTGTCTGACTAACTGTGCCAATCTTTGTTCTGCAGGAATTGGATCAGTTCCCTGTACTGATAACACAACTGGACTTCGTGACTGGTTACAAAAAAACTTCCTGAAATTCGTGGCAGAAATCACCTTCTCAGACATGCCATTTATAAACACACAATATTATCTGGTAATTTCTTTATTCCTCAACACGAACGAGGTAGATTTTGGTAGGAAGAAGGAACTACAGAAGCTGGCTTACCAAGGAAAGACACAAAATGCTGAAGTAACTCTGTGGGTCGGGAGCATCGCTGGAGAACACAGATAGGCGATGTTTCGTGGTGGGACGGTTCTTCCATCTGCTTGCCTACATGGATAGGTGATGTTTTGGGTCAGGACCCTCTTTAAGATTGTCTGAAGAAGGGTCCCGACACAAAACGTCACCTACCCATGTTCTCCAGGGATGCTGCCTGATCCGCACGTTGAGTCTTTTATTGAGGGAAAAGCAGAGACTGAACCAAAGAGTAGAAAATGAGATGCGGTTGTATTTGATTAAAAAGGGGGTTAAATATCATTTGGTAGACAAAAATGCTGGAGAAACTCAGCTGGTGAAGCAGCATCTATGGAGCGAAGGAAATATGCAACGCTTTTTAATTTAAAAAAAATATTTTTATTAGAAGTGATGTACAATAATATAAGACATAAGTAACATATTACATTTCATGTACAACTTCTTGTTTTTAATTTAATAGTAGAAAAAAAAGACTAAGAAAAGCAAGAAATATAGAGATTGAGAATATTATATAGCTCGGAAAAGGGAAGAAGGTGATGTGAAATAAGCAGAAAGAAAAAGAATAGAGGAAAGAGAAAGAGAAAAGGAAAAAAAAAGAGATATTGAAAGGGATCTGCCTCCTTCATATCTTTACCCAAAATATTTCCTTCGCTCCATAGATGTTGCCTCATCCGCTGAGTTTCTCCAGCATTTTTGTCTACCTTCGATTTTTTTCTAGCATCTGCAGTTCCTTGTTAAACATTATAAATCATTTTGCCTCTTTCCTGAACAGATTTTAGGCAGAAATTAGACCGAGAGTTTGATTTCCCTTGAGTTTATTTTATTTTCAGTCAGCTTTAAAATGTCATAGTTTTGATACAATCTTTTGGTTTCTGTAGTTCGAAATATTGGATCTGCTCAGCATACCAGAACTCTCTGGACTGACTGTGGAATCATTGAATCATACTTCACGCATCAACCAGATCATTGACATCCTGAGAAATAGAACCTACGGTGACTTGATCGGATATGTTACCCAATTTATCAACGACACGAGAGCGGTAAGTAACCTTCCCCATTGCCTTTGGCTGGTTTTACCCTCCACATTAACCATGGTGTAGTTTGAGTTCAGTTTAGTTTATTGTCATGTGTACCGAGGTGCAGTGAAAAGCTTTTGTTGCATGCTATCCAGTCTAGTCAGCGAAAAGACAATACATGATTACAATCGAGCCATTTACAGTAATATAGATACACGATAAGGGAATAACGTTTAGTGCAAAGTAAAGCCAGCAATGATAGTCCGAGGGTCACCAATGAGGTATACTAATGATGGTACTATTGCAACATTTAAGAAACATTTAGACAGGTACATGGATAGGACAGACTTTAAGGAATTTGGGCCAAATGCAGGCAGGTGGGACTAGTGTAGATGGGACATGTTGGTTGATGTGGGCAAGTTGAGCCGAAGGGCCTGGTTCCATGCTGTAGGACTCCATACTCCTTTTTTTCCTCAGAAGATCACTAAAATAATAGTCAAGAAAAGTTTGGAAACACATTTATAACTTTGCAAAACATAGCACATAACCATAATTCCCCAATTATGGAGTCAAAGTGGTAACAAAGAGAAAATTAAAATAGTTGATTATTACCACAAACATATGCAAAGTCAAGGTTGTGTTGGTAGTTACATTTTGTGGACTAATAACGGAGTCAAGAGCAACAGAGAAAGATATAATATGCTCCTCTCCATCACAAACGTAATCAAGGTTTTTACAATTTTTTATTCTTGATCTGCAAACTATAGTTTATTTTGGACGTAAGGAACTGCAGATGCTGGTTTACTCAAAAGGACACAGTGCTGGAGTAACTCAGCGGGTCAGGCAGCAGAACTGGAGAACATGGATACGTGACTTCTCGGGTCAAGAAACTTCCTCAGACTTCAGAACAGCACTTTGTGTCCTTTTAAAGTTTATTGAAATGTTGTTAACTGTTGGAGAAAAGACTGAATGGTCTCGACCCAAAATGTCACCCATTCCCTCTCTCCAGAGATGCTGCCGGTCCCACTGAGTTACTCCAGCATTTTGTGTCTATCTTCAGAGAAAAGACAAATAACAAATCACTGCAAATTTGGGGTGAACATGCTAGAATGTTGCTTTCATTAATATGCATTAAAAAATAAAAGTAGGATGATTTTTTTAATGTAGAATGTAGAATTCTAAATCCATTGCCTAACAATGTCAGACTGCAAGGTGTTATGAAGGTAAAGTAAATGGAATGAAAAGCAACTGTTCAGTAAAAGGCAAAGTGGAGAATATACACTCGCTACACTTCACTTTAATGGAAATTGCTATTGGTCGGCAAACTATCAATGTCATTCTACCTTCCATTTCAGAGGAACATTACTGCCATTCAACCATTCTCAACAAGTCGGGCAATGTTGACAGGGATTATATCGCAGCTCAGATCGTATTTTACAACTTTTGATGGTGCAGAGTTTGCTGAGTGGTTCCAAGACAGGCTGCAGCTGCTGCTGCCTGCAATTGACTACAAGTTGTTGGAGTTGATACCCACGGATATACCCTGTGAATCCTACCAGGCAATGTGAGTATATAATCCATATCTTGGACAGTACAGCTCACCACCTCCATCACACACTGGTCAACCTGAGGAGCACCTTCAGCAACAGACTAGTTCCACCAAGTAAACAGACTCCCTTTCCCTCCCCTCCCCTCTCCTCCCCTCCCCTCCTCATCAATCTTTGCACACCCCCCAATCCTGAACTTTCCACATCGTCACTTTAATTTCATGTTTTGCGTATCTTGTGTTTTCTGACTGTTGGCAGACCAATGTCCCTCCTGGGATAAATAAAGTTCTATTGTATCGCATTGTATTGTATTGTGCAGGGTTAAATGGTAGTGACAGCATGTATAAATCAATGTAATGAGCTCGTGTGTGTGATGAGTCGGGCAGTACAGTAGCACGGCGGTAGAGCTGCTGCCTTACAGCGCCAGAGACCCAGGTTCGATCCTAACTACGGGTGCTGTCTGTACGGAAGTTGTACGTTGTCCCCGTGACTGGGTGGGTTTTCCCCGGATGTTCCGGTTTCCTCCCACAATCGAAAGACGAACGTGTTTGTAGGTTAATTGGCTTGGTAACATTGTAAATTGTACATTGTCCCCAGTGTGTGTAGGATAGCGCTAGTGTCCAGGGATCGCTGATCAGTGTGGACTCTGTGGGCCAAAGGGCCTGTTTCCACAGTGTATGTCTAAACTAAACCTCATTTAGAAATGGTTGTGTTATAAATAAAGTTCATTTACATCTAGTAAGATCACCTCGTATTGGAATTGGCTTTGCTGATTGATGTCTCAATAGGCTTTTATTCCATTATTTAGTTTACTTTAGTTCAATTTATTGACACATTTACCGAGGTACAGTGAAATATGTTTGTTGCATGCGAACCAGTCAGGGGAAAGACAATACATGATTACAATCGAGCCGTCCACAGTGTACAGACACAGGATACAGAGAATATTGTGAATACATTTAGTACAAGGTAAAGCCAGTAAACTCTGATTAAAGATAGTCAAATGGTCACCCATGAGGTAGATTGGAGTTCAAGACTGCTCAAGCTGTGGTAGGATGGTTTAGTTGCCTGATAACAGCTGGGAAGAAACTGTCCTTGAATCTGGGGGTGTGTGTTTTCACACTTCTGTACCCTTTGCCCAATAGGAGAGGGGAGTGAAAGAGATGCTTGTTTAAAAAAATATCAGATTTGCAGTTTTTATTTTAATCATAATTTTGTTTTATGTCTACAGAATGAAAGGACTGGATAATGTGTACCTACATTTTACCCCGACACAGAATCATGATATTTACACTTTCAGTAAACGTTTCCTAAGTTACCAGCATAGTTTATCAGGTAATGTATTGATTTATTTATTTTTGTCAATGACTGTTTCACCGAGTAAGTCAAATCATTCCCTTGAC
Source organism: Leucoraja erinaceus (assembly GCF_028641065.1). Classification (NCBI taxonomy): domain Eukaryota; kingdom Metazoa; phylum Chordata; class Chondrichthyes; order Rajiformes; family Rajidae; genus Leucoraja; species Leucoraja erinaceus. Next base: position 5,958,880 of record NC_073396.1, read on the forward strand.
AACACTCCATTCAATTCAGTATTTTAAGTTACATTGAGAATTATGCCTAAGAATGCTTGGATGGTGCAGTGGTAGAGTTGCTGCATAACATCGCCGGAGGCAGCGGTTCGATCCTGACTACATATACTCTCTATATGGACCACGTGGGTTTTATCTGGGTGCCCTGGTTTCCTCCCACATTCCAAAAGACCTATGGGTTTGGCGGTTAATTGGCCTCTTGTAAAATTCTATTGTCCCTAGTGTGTAGGATAGTGTTAGTGTATGGGGTGACTGCTGGTCTGTGCGGAAGGGCTTAAAGTCTAAAGGCTTTAAATAATAAAGTATTACGTTGGTGTATGGTTGGAATTTAGTTTTGTTCGGCGATACAGCGTGGAAGCATGCACTTTGGCCCTCCTTGCAGACCATCGATCCCCACACACTAACACCATCCTACACACTTGGGACAACTTACTAATACCCTAAATGTGGTCTGGCCAGTGTTCATGTATTATAACTGTGTGAATAATCTGTCAGTGAATCATAAACACAACCACATTTGCCTGGGTGGAGTGACTGTGGAGGGGATGTTTCCACTGATGGGAGAGTCTAGAACCAAAGGTCATAGCCTCAGAATTAATAGACGTTCCTTTAGTAAGGAGATGTGGAGGGCCGGTGAATCTGTGGAATTCATTGCCACAGAGGACTGGTGAGGCCAAATCAACAGATATTTTTATGGCAGAGATAGACAGATTCTTGATTAGGACGGGTGTCAGGCGTTGGAAGGGAGAGATAGATCAGCCATGATTGAATGGCAGAGTAGACTTGATGGGTTGAATGGCCAAATTCTGCTCCTAGCACTTATAAACAAATGAACTCATGAACGACATTTGCTCTTTTCTTGTAGGTTCTGTAGGCATCGCTTGTGCCGAAAACTCGAAGGGAACCCTTGAATGGATCATCAAAAACGTCTTTAGATTCTTGTCAGAATTTCAATTACATGACTTCACAGATCTGAATAAGAACTTCTCAGCTGTAAGTTAATTGCAGCATTCTATTTATACAAATCGAAACACTCGGTGGTGTAGTGGTAGAGTTGATGCCTTACAGTGCCAGAGACCCGGGTTCAATCCTGACAACGGGTGTTGTCTGTACGTTCTCCCCTTGACCACATGAGTTTTCTCCGAGACCTTTGGTTTCCTCCCACACTCCAAAGACAGAGAGAATTGTAGGTTAATTGGCTTGATGCAAGTGCAAATTGTCCTGTGTGTGTTAATGTGCGGGAATCGCAGGTCAGTGCGGACTCGGTGGGCCGAAGGGCCAGATTCCACGCTGTATCTCTAAAATAAAGATAGACGCAAAAACTAGAATAAGTCAGCAACTTCGGCCCAAGCTGCCCACACCGGCCAACATGTCCCAACTACACTAGTCCCACCTGCCAGCATTTGGTCTTCATCCCTCCAAACCCGTCTTATCCATGCACCTGTCTGACTGCTCCTCTGGCAACTTATTCCATACATCCTCCACCCTTTTGTGTGAAAAAGTTATTCCTCAGCTTCCTATTAAATCTTTTCCCCTTCACCTTAACCCTACATTCTCTGGTCCTCCATTATGAAAATTATCTAAACACTCAAATTTCTGTTCTAGAAGGTATTTCCTGATGTCCTCCCACAGCCCCTCTTGCCCACCCCATGTGCCTTGTCTCCATTTCACCACAAAGTGTCAGCAAATTTTCTTTCCTCATCTCCCCCCCCCCCCCCCCCCCCCCCCCCAGCCAGCCAGTCCAAAAAATGCAGGGTTACATTCACTTAAAGGGACATATAAAAGGTAAAGAAAGCCACATTGAGAGATCAAGAAACGCCTCAACCATGTCAGAAGAATTTCAACGTGTACTGCAACACGGAAATCACACTGACAATATCCGCAGATGTGAATTTTTACAACATGACTAGGAAATGAGACGGCTTATGCCTTAAAGACTTAAATAAGCTACTGAAATTATACCCTTTAAAGTGGCAGGGAGGGGGGGGGGGGGGGGGGGGGGGGTGATGAAGCCATACAGTACAGCTTATGGTACGACTGTAAGCAAGTCAGAGCGAGGCCCAATGCAAATTGGAGGAACAGCACTTCATATTTCACTTGGGCAGCTAACGCCCAGCGGTGTGAATATTAATTTTCTAGCATCACGCAACCCTTGCATTCCCTCCCCCTCCCTAGTTCTCTAACTAGTTCTACTGTTCTCCTGATTAAATATTACCGATGGTTGCCTCGTTGTCCAATTCCCCTCAGCCAACAATGAACCGTTCTACATTTTTTATCATCATCTAGTTTGATCTGTCGTTTTCACATTTTGCCCTTCCATATCTCCACACTCCCTCCCCCAGAAGGTCTCGACCCAAAAAGTCACCCATTCCTTTATCTCCAGGGATGCTGCTGCTCCCACTGAGTTTCTCCAGCGTTTGGTATCTATCTTGACTGTAAGCTGGATGTATTGTCAATTTTGTGTGTTTTTTTTTTAATAATACCAATGTTTAATTTTTGCACCGCTTGATTCCTTTAGTTTGACGTGCTGGAGTTGCTCAGCGCAAAGCAGTTGGCCGAACTGACTGTGAGCTCCGACGTGTTGAATAACACCGGCAAAATCACCCAGATTCTCAACGTATTCATCAGCAGAGATTTCAGTTCGTTGGTCGTCTACCTCAACCAATTTGTCCATGAAGCACAAGAGGCGAGAGACTTTCTTTCGCATTTGATATTTTCTGAGAATGTAGTGTTATTTTTCATTGTTGAACTTCCAACCTGTTGAAATCAGTGAGTTGCAAGTTGACAGGTTCTACATTGGGCAGTGGTCATAAGGTCAGAGGTGAAAGGAGCAGAATCGACTCCATCATCTCTCCGCCATTCAATCATGGCTGATTTATCTCTCCCTCCAACCCCAGATGAACAACTGAAGGTTAAAAAAAAAACAAACTTGTCGGGGTGAAACATTCCTAGCTCATGTGAGGATATTAAGTGCTGGTGTAACTCAACGGGTCAGGCAGCATCTGTGCAGAACGTGGACAGGTGATGTTTCGGGTTGAGACCTTTCCTACCGTTACGTTTTGGGTTAAGATCCTCAAACTGAAATGTCGCCTTGCCACGTTCTCGAAGATTAGGTCATAAGGGATGGGAGTAAAATTAGGCCACCCGGCACAACAAGTCTACTCCGCCATTCAATCATAGCTGATCTATCTCTCTCTCCCAAATCCATTCTCCTGCCATCTCCCCATAACCCCTGGCTCTTGTAGGAGTCTTCTGATGATAGGTAGCGGAGGATGACGGCTAGGCGCAGGCGTCCAGTGGCTTCCTCGAGAAGGTTTGCTTTTTCTCCAGGAGAGGGCCCACCAGTGTCTTCAGCTCCTCAAACAGCTCGGGGGGGGGAAGGGGGATTCTAATGAAGTTTCTGAAAGCAGCCGGATCTTCTTGCTGGAGCACCATCATCTGGTTCTCATACTGGCCCAACCTGGGTCTGCTCTGGAGCAAGAGCTTCGACCACACAGACCTCTTATTGGGCTTCTTCTCCACCATTCTTCTTGTCCTTCTGTCTTGCGGGTCTATACGCATGAGGGTTGCAGCAAGGATTCTTCTTCTACTGAGAGCAATGCCCTCTGATGTTTCTTCATGGCAGTCATGGTGGTTGAGACATATGCTGGGATTTAAGAGACATTTGGACAGACACATGAATATTGTAGAATGTAGATAAATGTGAGGTTATCCACTTTGGTTGCAAAAACAGGAAAGTAGAATATTATCTGAATGGTGGCCGATTAGGAAAAGGAGATGCAACGAGACCTGGGTGTCATTGAAAGTAGGCATGCAGGTGCAGCAGGCAGTGAAGAAAGCAAATTGTATGTTAGCATTCATAGCAAAAGGATTTGAGTATAAGAGCAGGGAGGTTCTACTGCAGTTGTACAGGGGCTTGGTGAGACCACACCTGGAGTATTGCATACAGTTTTGGTCTCCTAATCTGAGGAAAGACATTCTTGCCATAGAGGGAGTACAGAGAAGGTTCACCAGATTGATTCCTGTGATGGCAGGACTTTCATATGAAGAAAGACTGGATAGACTCGGCTAGAATTTAGAAGATTGAGGGGGGGGGGGGGATCTTATAGAAACTTACAAAATTCTTGAGGGGTTGAACAGGCTAGATGCAGGAAGATTATTCACGATGTTGGGGAAGTCCAGAACTAGGGGTCATAGTTTAAGGATAAGAGGGAAGTCTTTTAGGACCGAGATGAGAAAATCATTTTTTACACAGACAGTGGTGAATCTGTGGAATTCTCTGCCACAGAAGGTAGTTGAGGCCAGTTAATTGGCTATATTTAAGAGGGAGTTAGATGTGGCCCTTGTGGCTAAAGGGATCATGGGGTATGGAGAGAAGGCAGGTACAGGATACTGAGTTGGACGATCAGCCATGATCATGTTGAATGTGCAGGTGCAGGCTCGAAGGGCTGAATGGCCTACTCTTGCACCTATTTTCTAAGTCTATGTCTCTATGCAGAGAATGGAGGGAGATGGATTATGTACTGGCAGATAAGATTATTTTTGTCGCCACAGACATTGTGGGCCAAAGGGCCTGTTTATGTGCTATATTGTTCTATGTGTGGGAAAGAACTGCAGATGCTGGTTTAAATCGAAGATGGACAAATGCTGGAGTAACTCAGCGGGACAGGCAGCATCTCTGGAGAAGGATCTCGACCAGAAATGTCACCCATTCCTTCTCTCCAGAAATGCTGCCTGTCCAGCTGAGTTACGCCTGTATTGTTCTATGCTCCGTGTTTTAATGTTTTACAACCAGGTCAGATATGAATATGTGGGAATGACGACATAATGCAAGCTGATTTTGTCGACATTCAAGAATATTTCCTCTCATTTCAGGCGGGCATCACGACAATTCAAAACCCAGTGGTGAGGAGCTTAATGCTGAGCAGAATCTTTCAGCAGCTGAGACCACAATTTCTACTGTTTGACGCAAGCGATTTCATTGACTGGTTTCAGAATAAATTAACTTTGCTGCTCTCCAGTATAACTCGCAATGAGCTCGACACAATCCCCACCAACATAACCTGCGAATCTTACCAAGCAATGTGAGTATGTCCCCGACAATACCGAAATTGAGATCAAAAGCCACGTTCAGTGAAAAATGTTTTTTCTTTATCCTAGCACGAAACATTTCTCGTGTGTTCAATGTTGTTCGTTCTGATTTCAAGAATAAACCTTTAAGACACACATTTAAACATAATTGAAAGAAGGAAATTGAAGTTTACACACATTCACAAAATTCCTAAGTGCTTCAGACAAACTCAGCTGAATGTCCTATCGATTTGAACTACAGTATTTTGATTAGATTAATTTAGAAATACAGCATGGGAAACCCTTTGGTCTATCGAGTCCACATCGACCATCTGTTGTGTTTGATAAATCACTGGATTTAGATAAATTTTGATTCACTCAATAATTGATTACACCGCTTAATAAGGCACATACACTTACGTAAACCCGTACACACTTGCAAACTCATCAGAGCACGCCACAGGAGTTTGGTCATCTGGCGCAGTTTGCACATCCAGACATCTACTCGAGCATTGGTGTGTTTTGTTCGCCAACGCTTCCTTTCCCATGCACTGATCACAGGTGTGATGAGACAAACTTGTTTTTGTAGACCCTGGAATGTATGGTTGCTAATTTCGCTGGTAACTCCATTTCACATTTTAGCTGAAATTAGCAGTTTAACCCTTACACTACACCTGTCCTCACTAGTTCTACCTGAACTCGGGTGCTACTGTATCTATGTGTGGAATTTGCATCTTCTCCCTGTGATCGCGTAGGTTTCCTACAAGTCCTCCGTTTCCTCCCACATCCCAAGGACAAGAAGGTTTGTAGGTTAATTGACTTCTGTAAATTGCCCCTATTGTGTAGGATTGGAAACTGGGATAAATATGCAAAGCATGGGGTGATCATTTGTCAACGTGGACTCAGTGGGCTGAAGGGCCCATTTCCACTGTATCTCTTAACTAAAGAGAGACACAAAATGCTGGAATAACTCAGCAGGGCAGGCAGCATCTCTGGAGAGAAGGAACTAAACCATTTGATCCATTTTGCTTCCTCAACTTACAAATGGAATGAAGACACATAACATTTTGATCTTATTTCTGTATAAAAGTTTGTGCTTCCTGTTGACTACTTTTCAACCATTAACCCACTACAGAATGCAAATATGTCACCCCCTTCGCCTTTGTCAGGAACAAAAGAGGAAAGAGTGAAGTTAGGATAGGCTCTTCGGCCCAGCGAGTTTACCATTTTTTGTGCACTAGGGGTTAGAGATTAGGTGCAGGAGTAGGCCATTCGGCCCTTCGAGCCTGCACCGCGAGTCCGTGATCATGGCCGATCACCAAGCAGTATCCCCGCACCCCCACTAGCCACAACACTATCCCCTTAAATACACATAAGCACTAGGGAGAGTTCCAGAGATTTACAACTCACCATTTACAATTTTACAAAGCCAATTAGCCAACAAACCTGTACGTCTTCGGAATTATATTGTTGCAAATCACAATGAAAATAAGATTGCAAGTCAAAGAATGTCCAGATTTTACCTAACTAAAGTAAAAGCTTTGTATTTGTATTTTATGTTGATCACTGATCAATAATGTCATGATACCTTTTGCATATTTTTATACTTGTAGAGTGAAAGGACTGGAAAATGTACATTCCAATTTATCAATGGCACAACAAGACGACATCTCCAATTTTATCAAAAAACATTTGGTTTACCGGTTTGATTCACCAGGTAGTGTATTTTCAACTTTCAGTGCCAATGCTGTTCGGTTTGTGTGGATGCAATATTACGTTTCCAATTATGTTGCCAAAGTAGAGCTGTCTTTCCTGAGCATTCAGGGGAGCACACATCGACAGAGTTTACTCAAGATTTTTGCATGGATGAATTCCTCAAAAACCTTTCAAAGTGGATGTCTCTGGAGAACTTCTGATAGCTGGCTCTCCCATTCCGAGCCTCCTTGTTTATCCCCAATTTTGTTTACATGAAATCTGCCTCAGCATGAAAGGAAAATTGATCTTCACCTGTCTTTAATAATGCAAGAAATCGGAATGGGTGACCTCTGGTGCTGTCTGTGTGGAGTTTGCACATTCTCCACTGGTTGTGTGGATTTCCTCCGGGTGTCATAGAGTGATGCAGCATGGAAACAGGCCCTTCTGCCCAACTTGCTCATACCAACCAACATGTCCCATCAACACTAATCCCACCTGCCTACATTTGGCCCATATCCCTCTAAACCTGTCCTATCCATATATCTGTCAAATAGTTTCTAAAATGTTGCAATAGTCCCTGTCTCGACTACCTCCTCCGGCAGCTCGTTCCTTACACCCACCACCTTTTGTGTGGAAAAAGTGACCCCTCAGATTCTTATTAAATCTTTCCCCCCTTGTTCTTAAACCCATGCCTTATGGTTCTGGTTTGCCCTTCTCTATGCGCTCCAGTTAGCTCCCACAACTCAAAGATGTGGGACAGGCAGCATCTCTGGAGAGTAGGGATGGGTGACGTTTTGGGTCGAGACCCTTCTTCAGACATCTCGACCCAAATCATCACCCATTTCTTTTCTCCAGAGATGTTGCCTATCCTGTTGAGTTACTCCAGCATTTTGTGTCTACCTTTGATTTAAACCAGCATCTGCAATTCCTTCCTACTTAAAGATGTGTGGGATTGTCATTTATTTGGCATCTGTAAATTGTGGGAATGGATGAAAAGGTGCAATAGCAGAGAACTAGTGTGAATGAGCGATCGACATGGACTCGATGGGCAGAAGGGCCTGTTTTCTTGCTGAATCTCTAACAAAAATAAAATCATTTTGATAGACCGGAGTACCAAATTGATTTTGTTATCTTGAGATAACCAACTTGTTGAGGATTCAATTCCATTGGAGTTACTCCGTTTATATTTTAGTTTAGAGATACAGGTTATTTGGCCCACAGAGTCCGCGCCGACCAGCGATCCATGTACATTTAAAAAATAAAAACAAAAGCCAAATTAACCTGCCAACCTGTAAGCCTTTGGAGTGAGAGAGGAAACCGGAACACCCGGAGAAAACCCACGTGGTTACGGGGAGAACGTACATACTGCGTAGTCAGGATCAAACCCGTGTCTCTACAAGGCAGCAACTGCGTCACCATGCCACCCTAATACAGATGGAGTAAAATATGTTGCAAGCTCCATGTGCAGTTGATATGTTTCTCAGGAGTTCTCAAATGGAAATAAAGAGATGTGGTTTGCAGGTTCTCATTTACTGTCCAATTAAATTGAAAGATGGAGACGCCAACTCACGGCAGTTTCTGACAGTTTAGCTATTCAAGTCAATTCTTCTTGACTGGACACGATAAGTCATAGGAGCAGAATTAGGCCATTCAGCCCATCGAGTCTGCTCCATCTGCTTTTCCCTCTTAACCCCCATTCTCCTGCCTTCTGCCCATAATGTTTAACTCCCCGACTAATCAAGAAGTTGCAAGTCTCCATTTTATAAAATACCTAATGATTTGGCCATCTGTGGGAACGATTTCCACAGATTCACCACCCTCTAACCTAAAGACATTCCTCTTCATCACCTTAAAAAAAAAACCACACACACACACACAACTACAAGCCAAGTTGTCTTGGCTGATCCCAGTTAGATTATAAATTAAAAACAGAAAACGCAGCACCTTTTATTCTGAGGCTGTCCCCTTTGGTCCGAGACTCTCCCACTAGTAGGAACAATCGTGGAATCTGCTTTGGTTTAATGAGCATTAATCTAATTAGTGTGTTTATTTTTGCAGCATGCACTGCCAATACTAATGGAAGTATATCGTGGCTCCTGATTAACTTTGGCAGATTCCGGTCGCTTTTCACCATTAGAGAATTCCTATCTCTGAACAAGGACTTCGTTGGCGTAAGTTACTTAAGTTATAGCAGAGAGTATTTTGCTGGCTCCGACTGTAGTGTTGTTACAGCAAGTTGTCAAGGAATGCACAAATGACCATTTGGCAAGAAGTGTCCTTGCGCAGATGTAAGATCTTTGCTTTCCTCAACTGCATAGATTCAGGGTATATCATATATTTTAAGGTACACAAAAATGCTGGAGAAACTCAGCAGGTGCAGCAGCATCTATGGAGCGATGGAAAAAGGCAACGTTTCAGGCCGAAACCTGAAAGGTTTCGGCCCGAAACGTTACCCATTTCCTTAGGTCTGAAGAAGGGTTTCGGAGCGAAGGAAATAGGTCGTAACCCTGAAGGGTTTCGGCCCGAAACGTTGCCTATTTCCTTCGCTCCATAGATGCCGCTGCACCCGCTGAGTTTTCTCCAGCATTTTTGTGTAACTTCGATTTTCCAGCATTTGCAGTTCCTTCTTAAACATTAATATACTTTACAGTCTTTACCATACACTAAACATTATTCCCTTATCATGTATCTGTGCACTGCAAATGTCTCGAAAGCAGACCAATTCCAAAAGACGTGGTCTATGTTTCTGGACCTATTACAAGTATGAGTGCAATAGTACAAGTATCAGGACCTGGTGCAATAGTAAATGTAGTCCCTTTTGTCTTTCCGCTGGATTGTTTCATTTTCTCTTTCTGGTTGGCACACAACAAAAGCTTTTTACTGTACCTCACTACACATGACAAGAAACTAAACAATAATATAATATTAGTGGCCAGAAGCTGTACAAATACAAAAAAAAACCAAAAAAAAACTGCAAGACTTGGAGACAGGACACATAAGAGATCGTAGATGATAGAATCTGCCGCAAACCACAAAGTGCTGGAAGAACTCAGCAGGCTAGGTTGCATCCAAGGACGGAAGGGACAAGTGTCATTTTGGACTGGGACACTTCTTCTAATGAGCCCCTTCTTCAGAAGATGCGTCCTGATCCGAAACATTGCCTGTCCCTTCACTACCCAGATTATGCCTGACCCCTTAAGTTCCTCCAGCAATTTGTTGCTTCTTCAAGACTTGATTGTATTTACATTCAAAGTATAGAAACATAGAAAATAGGTGCAGGAGTAGGCCATTCGGCCCTTCAAGCCAGCACCGCCATTACATTTACAAATAAAACAAAATATTTTGCTATAACTCCAGAATAAGTACTCAACTAAGAAAGCCAAGCCCAAAGCCAAAGTATCATCTAACTAAATATACCAACTTACAATAAATAACTCTGTATGCAAAAACCAGCTAGCTCCATATTAGCTAGTAATCCTGTAGATGCAAGTTTATCATTGGAGTTATCAAGTGGTCACTTCCCTGCACTGATGTTCCATTGAGTTAGGCCCATGACACCTCCAGAAGGCTCAAGGTTCTGCTGTCCCAGAACACACTCACCACCTAGTGCTGCAAGTATCTACTGAATAAAGGTAGCTGCAACCAATTAGCTAACTCTAACAAATGCTAAACACCTGTATCCTATTTCCAACTTATCCTAGCCCATCATTAAGTTTGTAACACCACACATATCACCCTTGCGTAAGACTTACACAGACTACAATTACAAAGAAATACACATACTGCATGTCACACGTTTCCTTTCTGCCCTCAGAGCTATATCTAGCTCTGTCATGTTATATGGTATGTAAAGAATACCTTATTTGATCTAATCAGGTGTAGTTCAGTTCAGTGTTTGCAACCTCTTGCACTGAGACAGGGAGGAAAATCAATGAAACGTTCAGCCTTGGATTTATAATTTCATGATCAGCACTAAATTCTATATGTATATTAAAAAATATTAAGTATTAAGCACATTTAAAAAAAATACTATTAAGTTGCTACAAAAAGTATAGTTTGAGACGGACTGATTAATTTGTGATTTAGAGTCAGAGAATCCTAGAGTGATACAGTGTGGAAACAGGCCCTTCGGCCCAACCTGCCAACTGGCCAACATATCCCAGCTACACTAGTCCCACCTGCCCGCGTTTGGTCCATATCCTTCCAAACCTGTCCTATCCAAGTACCTGTCTAATTGTTTCTTAAATGTTGGGATAGTCCTTGCCTCAACTACCTCCTCTGGCAGCTCGTTCCATACACCCACCACCCTCTGTATGAAAAAGTTACCCCTCAGATTCCTATTAAATCTTTTCCCCATCACCTTAAACCTGTGTCCTCTGATCCTGGATTCATCAAATCTGGGCAAAAGTCCAAGTGATGATGAGTTGCTGTATATCATATCCCAGTAATATTAAATCATTTTACATGTTCCTTATAAATGTCACTTTCCACTATAATAAGCAGTTTCGTTTGTTTGAAGTGGAGATATGATGGATAAATGTTACCTGTTCAGTGCCACCCCCGAGTATGCTCAGGTCATGGCCAATAGTGAAAAAAAAGACTTGGCAGTAAACAAGTTAATAAAGAAAAACTTGCAGTTGAAATCAGAACATTTTATAGAAACTTAAAAATTGCCATTTGCAGTGTTTCAACCATGGGTAGAGATTATATCCATCTCCAGTGTTGAGTTTTAACTGTATTTTCATTGCAATCTTTACTGACAAACCGTGGAAGGAAAGGGTGCTTGGATGATTAAAAAAACCCACTTAACTATAAACCAAGTTGATTTTTGGTTTTTAGTTTAGAGATACAGCGCGGAAGCAGGCCCTTCGGCCCACCGAGACTGTGCCGACCAACGTTCCCTGCACACTAACAATATCCTACGCACACTAGGGAGGAAACCGGAGCTCCCGGAGAAAACCCACGCAGGTCGCGGGGAGAACGTACAAACTCCATACAGACAGTACCCGTAGTCAGGATCGAACCTGGGTCTCTGGCCCTGTGAGGCAACAACTCTACGGCTGCACCACCATGCCACCCTATCTTTGCTGATCCCAGTTAGATTATAATTTAAAGCGGAAAACATAGGAAATAGGCAGCATGTCAGGCTGGATCTATGGAGACAGAAAGAGTGAACATTTCAGCTCAGTCACCTTTCATGCCAAAAGTTGGATTTCTCTGACATAAGGCGATTGAATGAAACTTCTCCCACCACAGTTGCTGACCTTCCGAGTTGTTCCACCATTCTCTACTTTATTTCAGATTTCCTGCATCTGCATTTTTCTTTTGCATTTCTCCTTGAGATGCAGGTGGAAGTTTTACAGTTCTTCCTATCTTTAATTGTGGCCATGACAACATTTCTTGAGCTAGCCTAACAGGTTTTATTTTATTCCATCTGACCATGTCAAACTAGCGTATCTAATATTACTCGCCCAGGTTAATTGATGGATGCAGCCCAGACCATCACACAAACCAACCTCCCTTCCATTGACTCTATCTACACTACATAATCAAGGACCAGTCTCACCCCAGCCACTTACTTTTCGTTCCTCTCCTATCGGGCAAAAGATATAGAAGTATGAAAACGCACACCTCCACATTCAGGGACAGTTTGTTCCAAGTTGTTATCAGGCAACTGAACCATCAACTTGAGAGCAATCCCAAACTACTAGCGGCCACATTGGAGACCCTTGGACTATCTTTGATCGGACTTTACTAGACTATCTTGCACTAAATGTTATTCATGTTATTCTCTTTATCCCATATCTGTACAATGTGGACGGCTCGATTGTAATCACGAAAATGTCTTTCCGCTGACTGGTTAGCACGCAAGAAAGTTTTTCACTGTACCTCGGTGCACATGACAATAAACTAAACTAAATTAAAACTAAACTAAACAAATTGAAAATATTACTGAAAGTTTAAATTCAGCTCGGGTTTCAGAAAGATGCGCAACAGATTCGGAGCAGAGGATTAACATGTTTTTTTTTTTTTAACACATCTTTGGCAGGTCATTGCCAGAGAATTATTGACGATTACTCAACTGGGACAATTGGCCGGTACAAATGGAACTCTGCGAGATATTGATGAGGTGCAGAAAATTCTCAGTGTCATCACAAGTGATACCGTTACCGAGTTTGTCGAAGCATTCAGAGCTGCCGTTAATCAGGTAGGAGACTTACGCAACCACCTTCAGATGGAACAAAACAAAGACTGAAAATGCTGGAGTACCTCAACAGCTCAGCCAGCATCTGTGGAAAATATGGATAGGTGACGTTTTTGGGTCGGGACCCTTCGTCAGATTAGGTGAAAACTGGTAGAGAGGAGGGGCAAGTCATAGGTGATACAGGTGAGTGGAGGGGTGTTAGGTTTGTGGTGAGAGATTAAAATAAATGGTGTGAAATTGTGAAGCAAGAGGAAGGAATATAGGTGGAAGGGGGGAATTAGGTACAAGTCCAGGTGGAGTACAGAGATGAGTGGGGGGTTGTGGGGGGGGAGAAGCAAAGAAGGGTTTTGTTGGCTAGTTAACCTACAAAGGGTTTTGTAGGTTATATACGGATTTCTTCCACTAGTCCTTATCTGGAGTCAGCTGCCAGAATATGCTATAGAAGTGGGTATCTTTGCTTTTTAAAAATACATTTGGTCAGATATTAGCATAGGAATTAGGATATGGAGTGCTGGAGTAACTTGGCAGGTCAGGCAGCATCTCAGGAGAACGTGAATAGGTGACGTTTCGGATCGGGACCTTTCTTCCGATTCCTGAAGAAGTTATGAAAACATATATAAACATCTCCAGGAGTCTGAAGAAGGGGTGATTGTGCTCATGTATGAGGATAGTCTTGCTGAGTTGTGTGCAAAAAAATGTGTTTCACTTTACCCGGTACATGTGGCAATAAAGAAAACATTGAACCATTGGCTCAAAACATCAAAGGTCTGGAAGACTTTGGGTCAAATCCAGGCAAATGGGACGAGCCCAGAATGCCAACTTGGTCGGCATGGACAAGGTGGGCCAAAGTGGCAGTTTCCTGGTGTTCAACTACATGACTTTATGACTATGAGAATCCTAATGTGGACCTTTCCTCTTTATAACGTGCATTGTGCCCAATGTATGCAGGCAAGCATTCTTCCACGTTCCCGGCATGTCATTCTTTAAATTGATCATAGAGCATAGAACATAGAACATAGAACAGTACAGCACAGGAACTGACCCGGTGGCCCATAATGTTCTTGCCGAACATGATGTCCAGTTAAACTAATCACCTCCGCCTGCACGTGATACATATCCCACCATTCCCTACATATCCCTGCTTATCCAAAAGTCTTTTAAACACCCCTATTGCATCTGCGTCCACCACCAACCCTGGCAGCGTGTTCCAGGCACTCACCGCTCTCTATATAAAAAGAACGCCCCACATATCGGAGCAGATCCAACAGGTCTGCTTTTGGTCTAGTCTCCTTTAAACTTTGTTCCTCTCACTTCAAAGCTATGCCCTCCACCATTTGTGTCAGAGGCTGTGGGGAGAAGGCAGGAGAATGTGGTTGGGAGGGAGAGATAGATCAGCCATGATTGAATGGCGGAGTAAACTAGATGGGTCGAATGGCTTGATTCTGCTCCTAACACTTATGATCATTTGATATTTTCATCATGGGGGAAAAAGATGTTGACTGAAGAAGATAGATGCAAAATGCTGGAGTAACCCAGCGGGTCAGGCAGCATCTCTGGAGAAAAAGGATGGGCGACGTTTCGGGTCGGGACTCTTCTTCAGTCAGTCTAATGACCACTCGAGTTGTTTTTGAGGTTGTTTTTGCATGTTTATTCGACCTTGGAATTACGCTTTTTTCAACCTCTTCTTTTTCAGAGCCAAGTGACGTTCCCTCCTGGTGTCGGCGCAGAGTTGTTGGAAAAGGTGTTGGAGCTTTCTCAATCGGCCCTTTCAAATGCCAGCAGTGCTGAGCTCTGGGTGTGGTTCGGCTCGAGGTTACAAGTACTGCTGCCCAGCCTCACTGAAGAACTCGTGCCTTTGGTCTTTGTCTCCAAGAGCTGCAAGAGCTTTGATGTCATGTAAGTCTCAGTGGGGGCAGTGGTCCATGATCTGGAAGGGAACCCCTAGCATGCGTTTAGATCAGACTTGGTATATGGGCTACAAGGGCATATAAAATGATGGGAGGCATAGATCAGGTAGACAGCTAGACACCTTTTCCCAGGATGGACAAATCAAATAGTAGAGGTCGTAGCTTGAAAGTGAGAGGGGCAGAGTTTAAGGGAGATGTGCAGGGCAGTTTTGTTTTAACACAGAGGGTGGTGGGTGCCTGGAACGCACTGCCAGAGATGGTGGTGGAGGCTGCTAGGATAGTGGCATTTGGATAGGCATGTGGAGATGCAGGGAATGGAGTGATGTGGATATGCACGGGTAGGTAGATAAGCGACAGTCTTGGCTTCATATTCAGCACAGACACTGTGGTACTCACAAAAAGCTGGAGTAACTCAGTGGGTCAGGCAGCATCTCTGGAGAAAAGGAAAAGGTGATGTTTCGGGTTGAAACCCCTTTTCAGACTGAGAGTCTCGGGGCGAGGGAAACTAGAGGCATGGAAGGGCTCGGAACAAATTAGATGACCAAGGAAAGGTGGAGCCCACAAGGGTCCATTGATGGCTGTGGAAGAGGTGATAATGAAGGGATATATGGATGTGAACAGTGGAACTGGCTGGATGGCAAGGGTGAGGGAGCGGTGCAGAGAGAGGGAATGCAGGGGTTACTTAGAATTAGAGAAATTAACGTTAATACCATTGGATTTTTTGCTGTCCAAGCAAAATTGCACCATTTGTCACGCTGTCGGATGTACAATTTGATTTCACTGTAGATCAGAGATATTTAATTCCTCTGCTAACCAGTTCTTGGATGGGGCTGGGAGCAGGTGCCAGCCTAGCAAATACTCAAACCCAATAGAAAATGGGTGAGTGGTAAAAATCAAAGCATCGATCCGACACATGGACAGAGAAGGCGGGAGGGAGACTAGTGGAGGCAATGTCGAGTACGAATGGCTGACTGACACGCCAACTTAACCAACAGGGGCTCAGCCTAGATGAGGACATGATCCCAAGGGGTTTTCTCTCCATTGCTATGTCTCCGAGCCATTGAAACGGTACTTCGGGGTAGATTACATCTGTGCAAAGGCCCATACGTTTGATGTTCAAAGGGACACAAAATCCAACACACAAAATGTTCTATATTTCAGTAGCATATATAATTTGGATGCTAAGAAAGATTTTGCTAGATTTTGCTAATTCAACAGCACAAAAATACACAAGGCACTGGAGTAACTCGGCTTGTCATAAGTGATATGAGTAGAATTAGGCCATTCGGCCCATCAAGTCTATTCCACCATTCAATCATGGCTGATCTACCTCTCCCTCCTAACTCCATTCTCCTGCCTTCTCCCCATAACCTCCGACACCTGTACTAATCAAAAATATATCTCTGCCTTAAAAATATCCACTGACTTGGCATCCACAGCCTTCTGTGGCAAAGAATTCCAAAGATTCACCACCCTCTGACTTCAAAAAGGGTTCATCTAGCATCTCTGGAGAATATGGATGTGATGTTTATGGTCAAGATCCTTCATCAGACTAAAGAATGGTCTCGACCTGAAACGTCACCTATACATGTTAGACTGAAATAAGGGTTTTGACTTGAAACGTCATCTATCCAAGTTCTGTAGAAATGCTGCGTGACCCACTGAGGAACTGCACAACTTTGTGCTCTTTTGTGCATTTGCAACTGCAGTCATTTGTGTATACGTTTGATGCTGATGGTTTAATTAGAAATTTACATTTTACCTCAGTATGTCTAACATGTCCGTTTGTTTATTTTCCAGTGTTACAATACTGAGCTCAATAAAGAGGAAGCTGGATAACGGTGTTCAAGAGGCTATATATGAAAATATATTAGCTTATGATAAAGGTAACATGCAAAGATTCATATTATTCAATGGCAGTATTTGTGCAGACATAGTATTCAATAATTCACACAGGATACTGCAGATGCTGGTAACTGCAGTGACAAAAAAATCTGCTTGAGGCACAGTGGTGCAGCTGGGAGAGCCACTGCCTCATAGCTCCACAGACCCGGGTTCAATCCTGACCTTGGGTACTGGCTGTGTGGAGTTTGCACGTTTTCCCTGTGACGTGGGTGTTTGTAGGCCTCTGTAAATTGCTCCGAGTGTTTTTTGGGAGTAGATGGGTTGGAACTAGAGTGAACGGGTGATCGATGGTTGGTGTGGACACTTGAAAAGCGGAGAGGCAGGACAATGCATGGCAAGTAATGGGTCGACATAGACGGGGGGTGACAGGCAGATAGTTAGAACAAATGCCAGAGATAAGGAAGAAAGGGTGTGGGACGGGTTTGAAGAGTTGAAGATTGTCAACCCATATTCACGAAAGTGCCTGGGGTGGGGGGAGGGGTGATGGTGTGAGTGGAGGGGAGAAAGAGGTGGGAGTCCAGGTGAGACATGGGGAAGCTGGGGTAGAAGTGAAGAGGGGAGAGATTGGAAGGGGAGGGGGGTTGTGTAGATTGATGGTGCATGTGAGCCAATCACACACAAGCCAGCACCACTAACTTCACCCCTCCGTAACACTTATACTAACGTCCCATTCCCGGCACTTCAGTTCGAGCAGCCAGGATATATTGATGACCTGTTGTCCTAAGTGCTGCTAATTGCTCATTAAAGATGTGTTTAAATCACACAATGACTTTCACTCATTTTTACAGGATGGTTTAGTGAGAGATTATCTAAAATTGTAGAATTCAATGGTCATACCATGGAGTGGGAAGCCACCCATATGAGATTGACTGAGAATGTCCTCTGGAAAATAATCATTCAGTGGCATTGTGGTGGGAATTCCAGGAGTCTGTGCCAGCAACTATAATGGAATTGTGGTGCATTTCATTATCAGGATAATTAGGGAGTGGCTGTGAAAGTAGGATAACATAGAATGAGTGATCGATGGTCGGCATGGACTTGGTGGGCCGAAGGGCCTGCTTCTTAAATGCACCTATGCTGAACATCCAACTACCAATAATGCCCTGTTTTATTTCTCTCCCCTCGATTATTATGTACAGGATGACCTTAATATCAATAAATACTCACCAATATCATCAGTGTTATCAGTGTAGTGTTCCACTTAAGTAATTTGAATGGTTTAATTATTTATAGAAACTTAACATCTGATCTGTTAACTCGTGTTTAAGATACTTTATCGTCTGATTGTGAGACTAATCATTGTTCAGAAAGTAACCAAATATATCTTTCCTTTCACTTCAGCATTCCCTCTCCTCTGCTATGAGAACACCAGCTTTGTTTTTTATCTCTACGACCATTACCAAAATTATTCTGAATTTCTAACCCTGAAGGATACGTTCCTGCAGATTCCTTCGAATCGCCTTGCTGAGGTAAGAAGCAAATTTGTGTACGGGGCAGAGATGGAAGCGGATACAGTAGCAACATTTAAGAGGCATTTAGACAGGCACACACACAGGTGGGGAATAGGATATAGACCACATAGCTTAGTTTATTATTGTCACATGTGCCGAGGTATAGTGCGGATATAGTATTCATGAATACTGTGGATGGCTTGATTGTACAAGCCATCCACAGTGCACACAGATAAAGGGTCTTGATCCGAAACGTCACCTATTCCTTTTCTCCGCTGAGTTACTCCAACATTTTGTATCTGTCGAAAGGATGGACGATGTCTGGAGTTTCTTGAGTTTCACTGTCTGTATAACTTGTTATCACCTAGCCCACAGCCAATAATGGACCATTGTGGGCTCCACCTTTCTTTCATCATTGTTACCTTTCACATATCTTTCATTCATATACAGTCATAGAGTGATACAGTGTGGAAATAGGCCCTTTGGCCCAACTCGCCCACACCGGCCAACAATGTCACAGCTACACTCGTCCCACTTACCTGCGCTTGGTCCATATCCCTTCAAACCTGTCCTATCCATATACCTGTGTCTGAAGAAGGGTTTCGGCCCGAAACGTCGCCTATTTCCTTCGCTCCATAGATGCTGCTGCACCCGTTGAGTTTCTCCAGCAATTTTGTGTACCTTCTATCCATATACCTGTCTAACTGTTTCTTAAACGATGGGATGGTCCCAGCCTCAACTACCTCCTCTGGCAGCTCGTTCCATACACTGTGTGGAAAAAGTTACACCTCGGATTCCTATTAAATCTTTTCACCTTCACCTTGAACCTGTCCTCTGGCCGTCGATTCCCCTTCTCTGGGCAAAATACTCTACTGTGCATCTACCTGATCTATTCCACTCATGATTTTGTACACCTCATCCTCCTGTGCTCCATGGAATAGAGACCCAGCCTACTCAAGCTCTCCAGATAGCTCACACCCTCTAGTCCTGGCAACATCCTCGTAAATCTTTTCTGAACCCTTTCAAGCTTGACACTATCAAGCTCTATATCACCGTCTATATCTCTCATTTCCATTTCCCCTGACTCTCAGTCTAAAGAAGGGTCTCGACCCGAAACGTCAGCACCTATTCCTTCTCTCCAGGCATGCTGCTTGACCCGCTGAGTCACTCCAGCTTTTTGTGTCTATTAAAGGATGCATGTGTTTCTGCACTGTATGACTCTATCGTTACAACATAATTTGTATGTCTTGCCAAAACGTTCCGGCAGTCTGAGCAGTTACTTCATCTACCACCAAACGAATTAACCCAAGCTGAAAATATCCCCAACGTGTTTAACAGCCACAGCATTTCCTTTGTCCCAGATCACTTCATCGACCAAATGGTGATTAATAAACAAAGAAACAAAAGCTTAAAGGGCAAGGCCTTTTATGCAAAAATAGTTTAAATTATTTTCCAAGAGTGTATCACCATAAGCAGAAATACAGCTGATGTTTTATTAGTTTCTAGCTTAGTTTATTATTGTCATGTGTACCGAGAAACAGCAAAACGTTTTTTGTTGCGTGCTATCAAATCAGAGAACAGTATATACATTATTAAAATCAGGCCGTCCACAGTGTACAGATACAGGATAAAGGGTCTAACATTTAGTGCAAGATAAAGTCCAGTAATGACCAATTAAAAATAGCTCAAAGGTCTCCAATGAGGTAGATGGGAGGTCAGGACCTGATGAGAGGATGGTTCATTTGCCTAGTAACAGCTGGGAAGAAACTCCCTGAATCTGGAGGAGTGCGTTTTCAAACCTCTGTACCTCTTGCATGATGGGAGAGGGAAGAAGATGGAGTGATTGGGGTGAGACTGGTCCTGGATTATGCTGCTGGCCTTGCCGAGGCAGCTTGAAGTGCAAATGGAGCCGATTGAAGGGAGGTTAATTTGCGTGATGGACTGGGCCGCATCTACAATTCTCTGCAATTTCTTGCAGTCTTGAATGGAGCAGTTCCCAAACCATGCTGTCATGTATCCTGATCAAATGCTTTCTACGGCGCATCTGTAGACGTTGGTGAGGGTTGTTGGGGATGTGCCAAACTTCCTAAGCCTTCTAAGGAAGTAGAGACGTTGGTTTGCTTTCTTGGTCTTTGCTTAATATAGATGTATTTGAACATTCTACAGTGTACAGTCATGCTTTAGTGATTGAAACCATTGATCTAAAGATCTGTGTTTCTTCTTCGTGTTTTACAGGTGTTGAGAACCATCGATCCCATTGATTTTGCTGATCTGTTGAGCAGGCCTGAATTCATTGATGACGACAAGATTCTGATCACAGTGTTATCCCGTTATCTATCCAGACAGAATGTGGATACATTCGTCGATAATTTCAACATAAAGACCCGAGACGTAAGTTTGAAATATTATTTTCATGTTTCCAATCATGAATGTGTTGGGATAAATTGCTGATAGTGATTTACAACTTGGAACAGTACAGCACAGGATGAGGGGTGATCTTGTAGAGGTGTATAAAATCATGAGAGGAATAGATCGGGTAGATGCACAGAGTCTCTTGCCCAGTAGGTGAATCAAGGACCAGAGGACGTACTGTAGGTTTAAGGTGAAAGGGAAAAGATTTAATAGGAATCTGAGGGGTAATTTTTCACAGAAAGGTTGGTTGGTTGGTTGTATGGAACAAGCTGCCAGAGGAGGTAGTTGAGGCAGGGCATATCCTAACATTTAAGAAATAATTGGACAGGCACATGAATAGGACAGGTTTGGAGGGATATGGGTCAAACGCAGACAGGTGGGAATAGTGTAGCTGGACCATGTTGGTCGGTGTGAGCAAGTTGGGCCGAAGGGCCTGTTTCCACACTGTATCACTCTATGACTATGACACAAATGCTGGAGAACTCGGTGGGTCAGGCAGCATCTCTGGAGAAAATTGATAACTATGTTTCGGCTCAGGACCAGGATTGGATGTCACTTATCCTCTTTCTCAAGAGATGCTGCCTGTCCCGCTGAGTTATTCCAGCACTCTGCATCTATCATTGGTATAAACCAAGAGTCAAGAGTGTTTTATTGTCATATGACCCAGACAGAACAATGAAATTCTTACTGGCAGAATATGCAAACAGAATATACAACAGTATATGTAAACAATGTAAATAATATAATAATCCAGAAAAAAGTTCAGTGAGTATATACATACATGCCTGTAGTTCCTTCCTAATATATCTGCAGTTCCTTCTTTTTGTATTTAAATACCTAGTTTGTAAGATTATGATATGGAATTTTTTAACTTTTAAAAATGGATTAATATTAACCCAATAAAATGTTCTGTTGCTTTTCTTTGAAATAAAATATCTCCATTTCCCACTGTGGTTTACAGAGTCCTCTGACGGGTGAGAATCGAGCTGCGCTCATACAGGTTTTTTGGACGTATTTTGCCACGGTTGTCCTGCCTGAAAACAATGACACAGAGGTGGAGAAGTGGCTTAATGTCAGGCTGCAGCCGTACCTACCGTTCATCACCACCGACCTCCTCGTGTCCAACATCACCCTGGGAATCGAGTGCCTTCCCTACAGGAAAATGTAAGTAGACTCGCATCCATTTCTAACAAACTTCACCAATGTCCAGCATAGACTGTTGATTGCTTAGAATTCATCACGCTTCAAGAGTTCAGTAATGCTATTTGAAGACGACTTTGATTGGTGGAGGGAGGATTTTTAAAGTCACAGGAACAGAACTAGGACTTTTGTCTCATCGTCCAGTCTGTCATTCAGTCATAGCTGATCTACCATTCTCACTCGATCCCATTCCCCTGCCTTCTGCCCGTGATATGGAAACATAGAAAAATGGGAGGTACACAAAAATGCTGGAGAAACTCAGCGGGTGCAGCAGCATAGAAAAATAGGTGCAGGAGTAGGCCATTTTTCGAGCCAGCACCGCCATTCTCATCGATCATCCAGCACCGCCTTTTCCATATGATCCTTTAGGCTGATCACTCTGAAAAATCCAGTGAATTGGCCTACAGCCCGTTCCTGCCAGATTTCTGACCCCTCCTATCTCCTCCAAGTTATGTCCATTTAGCTCTAAGAGCTAAAATCTAAGACTCTTGAAAACACATGTACCGAGATACAGTGAAAAGCTTTGTTTTGTATTCTATCCAATCAGATCAGATAAACCACTTTCTGAACTACTTGCATTTCATAATAAACTCACAATTGATGTTAAGCAAAAATTAAGCAAAACTAAAAAAAAATGATATCTGGATGCTCTGGTTTCCTCCCCCATCCCAAAGACTTGTGGGTTAATTGGGCTCTGTATATTGTCCCTGGTGTGTAGGGTGGATGAGAAAGTGGGATAAACTAGAACTCATGCGAACGGGTGATCGATGGTTAGCAGGGACTCGATGGGCCAAAGGGTCTGTTTCCATGCTGTTTCTCAGAACTAAACTATGATTAAACATTAACGTGTACATATATTTCACATTTAGTGTTCAAACATTTGTTGGCCGCTATGCTGACCTCTGCACAATTAGACGGAAAGAAATCTACAATGGCATCAGAGTTTATCTACAAAAAGGTAATAAGTGTCTCTCATTTCAAAATATTCTGTTTGTGTGATGAGAGCAGTGTAATGTATGTGAGATGCATTGGGACATTTCAACGGCACATTATTGTCGGGTACAGTGAAATTCCTTTTTTGCATACAAAATGTAAGAATACCTGACTACACTGAGGCATAACACAAGAGTCGCCATGTTAACACCGCCATCTTGTACCCGTCAAGTTCAAAGTTATTCGACTTGTTACTTGGGTTGGAGTTGCATACTGGTTTCATAAGTGCCAGTGCTGGTGTAATAGAAAATATTGCTTAAGCTCTCAAAAAAAGTTTTATAGTAGATTGCAGAGTTAAATAATCATAAAGCTTTGTAACTGGCTTTCAGCCGCCATCATGTATCTATCCATTACTAATTCCAATATTGTTTACACCATATGACAGGTTCCAAACCAAAATGCTATGTTGCAAATGATACAGCCCTGAACTCCACTGCATGGTTTGTTAACTACCTGGGACTATTTATGAATCAAATGTCTCTTGTTGATCTTCGGTCCTTCTTTGATAATGAAGCACAGGTATGCATTTTGTTGACCATCTGAGAATTTATCACTAACTTGCCATCGAAGGCATTAACTAGTTTAATGCTCCTACCCCAGTGGTTTGGTTACATACTCTGAGGTGTTCACATGTAATTTTTTCAGAATGAATCATTAAAAGCTATCAACATATTTACTCTTTTGCATGCTGGTAGGATAATTAAGGCTCAAGGTAGACATAAAATGCTGGAGTAACTCAGACCCTTCTTCAGTCGCCCATTCATTCTCTCTAGAGATGCTGCCTAACCCGCTGAGTTACTCCAGCATTTTGTGTCTACTTTTGATTTAAACCATCATCTATAGTTCTTTCTTACACATAGTTAAGGCCCAATTTGTCCTTGCCTTCCTAATCTACAGTCCTTGAGCCTAACGTCAAGGAACGTTGACAAATGGCCCCTCTATTATTTAGAGAAAACTCCCAAATTACTACTGCTCCAAAGTTCTGCACATTTCACTCCAATAGGTTCAGATCTAAAAAATGTCCTGACAAACCTTCAGGAGATTGATTTTTCCTTTAAAAACTGCAGCTGCTCCCCATTCACTTCTCCCTGCTACTCAGTACCACTTTCCTGTGTATAGGTCATAGTAAGCACTTAATGCACTTGGTTAAGTTCAGAGCTACAGCGTGGAAACAGGTCCTTTGGCCCACCAAGTCCGCGCCAACCAGCAATCCCCGCACACTAACACCATCCTACACACACACAAGGGACAATTTACAATTTTACTAAGCCAATTAACCTACAAACCTGTACTTTTTTGGAGTGTGGGAGGAACCCGGAGGTCCCGGGGAAACCCACGCAGGTCACGGGGGGAACGTACAAACTCTGTTCAGACAAGCATCCGTAGTCAGGATCGAACCTGGGTCTCCAGCGCTGTGAGGCAGCAGCTCTACCCGCTGCCCGTTAGATTTTGCAGGCCCAGTGTTTCAATGCATTGCACATGGATTGAATCCACCACTGCAGGCTTTACAGTACTTGTCTTCTTGGCCAATGCATTATAAACACTGAAGTGAGAGTTTAAAAGTTGCACTTCATGATATGCATGCATAAGATAATAATTTTGTTTTAATTTTAGACTGTAATTTAAATAAACGAATTGTGTCACACCTATACACCAGGACCAATGTTTAGTTCCACATCTCATAGAGTCAGTCATACAGCATAGAAACAAATCCTTTTGCCCACCTTGCCCATGCTGATCAACAGGCCCCATCTAAAGAAGGGTCTCGACCCAAAACGTCGCCTCTTCCTTCTCCGGAGATGCTGCCTGTCCCGCTTAGTTACTCCCAACATGTTGTATCTATCTTCAGTTTAAACCATCTCCTCTTTAGAGACTATCTCTAACTTGTCTTTCCGCTTTTCCAATATTGGATGAGGAGAACATTTCTTACAATTAATGGTTGCAAAGATTGAGACTTTGGATCTCACTCCAAACTATTCTCCGGCCACCTTTACTAATCCTGACAATGGTGGGGTGCTGAACAAACAATTTGTCGTTGATTTTAACTGTGAGATGAGCTTCCAACCACAAGCCACTGTCTGTTTCCAGCTCTGTGACACCTCTTGACTCTGACCTCGCCTTACTTCTTGTGATGCTGATATCAACATAAGCTGCAAAATAAAACCAGTTATTCTTTTCTGTCAGATGTTAGACCATCAAAAATTGGGGGGGAGGAGAGGTGTTCGCTGGTTTCATGTTTTGAATAAATCATAGCTCTGCTGAGAAATACAAGGGAACATGTTTTTTTGTTGTTGGAAGAAATAAACAGTTTTCATGATTGACTGAATAACTTCTCTCAAACTCCACTTAGATTCAAGAGTTTACAGCCAACCTTGAAAACCAGGCTCTCTTAGAAAGTCTGACATTGTCCACTGAAGTGTCAAAGTTCTTCATTAACTTGCTGGCGAAGAATAATTCCGTTTTTAATGCTTCAAGGTATGATGGGTGAAATATTTCTCATGGTAAAAAGGAATAGTTTGAACATATTACAGTTTAAAACTAACATTGGCAAGGATGCTAAAATGCTGTCTGAGAAGAGTTAATTTAGTTATTTTATTTACGTGGAAAGGTAAACCATTTTTAAATTTTAATTTAATTTTATGGCTTTGCCATCAACAGTTACTGTTTAATTTAGTTTATTGTCACGAGCACCAAGGTACAGGGAAAATCTCTTTTGTCGCATGCTATCCAGTCAGCGGAAAGACTATACATCAAGCCGTTCACAGTGTACACATACAGGATAAAGGGAATAATGTTTAGTGCAAGTTAAAGTGCAGTAAAGTCCGACTAAAGATGGTCTGAGGATCTCAATGAGGGAGATGATACTGTCCTCTTGTGACATTTCCCCGCGAGAACATTGCTAGGTTTGGGTATCATCAAGGTGCCTGGCTCCACATACATGAAATAAACTAGATTCTTGATTAGTCCAGGTGTCATAGGTTATGGGGAGAATGGGGTTAGGAGGGAGAGATAGATCAGCCATGATTGAATGGCAGAATAGGCTTGATCGGCCGAACGGCCTAATTCTACTCCTATCACTTGTGACCTTATGATCCGACCCCATGTGGTCCAAACTGCATTTTGGGACCAACGTTTAGCTCCGCATCTCATAGAGTCATACAGCATGGAAACAGGCCCTTTGGCCCAATTTTCCCATGCCAACTCACATGCCCCATCTACATGAGTTCCACCTGAATGCATTTGGCCCAACAAAAGAAGTGAAGAAGGTGAGAGGGAAGTCTCTGGCTTTGAATGAGAGAGGCATCAGGGAGTTCTGGCAAAACTGAAGTCAGTGGGTATTAAGGGGAGAATTCTCATATTGGTATATGGAATCTGCAAATGGATGCAGAAAAGTTGCTGTTTGATGCCAATGCAGTTTAATGCTGGAAAGTTTGAGATTATGTACTTCAATAAGTGGAATCTAAACAGATAAAGATGACCTAAAGGGATCTTGCTGACATGAGCAGTGAGTGTCTCGGAAGGCCTTAATAGCAAGAGTGTTGGAGTTGAAGAAACAGTGAGGTTACGAGGATCAGAATCTGGGAACATTATTTCTCAGGAGCTGTGTTGAATTGAGCTGAGTTTAGTTGATTGTCACGTGTAACGAGGTGCAGTGAAAAGCTTTTGTTACGGGCTAACCAGTCAGCGGAAAGACAATCCATGATTACAATCAAGCCGTCCACAGAATCATGATAAAGGGAATAGTTTGTCCACTTTTATTAAAGAAGGCATGAAGTCCATGTTTAACTCTTCATGTGTATAAGAGTATAAAGTATGCCAATGGATTGTTCTTATAATAATTAATATGATTTACACCTGCATCATCTAACTTCTTAAGATATAGGCATGTCGGCCTTCCATGTTTCAATTACATTTGTTGTATATTGGTGGTAGATTGAAAATGAATGCAGGGCACCATTAAAGCCACACAAACTAATCATACAACTGTCTTCTTTTTGCAGTTTGCCAAGCTCCTTGGTTTGTTTCATTTACGGTACTGATGTACTCACATCCCTGAACGTGGAGCAAACTCTGGCCTTAATCGGAAGAGTGAATGATGTTTGTGGGCTGAGCACTTCACCCAACAGAACTGCTGATACAACGATTCTGGCAGAGGAACAACGGAAGGTAAAAAGATCAGCATCTGTAAACGTCTCGTGTGGTACTGAGATAGATGCACCGATTTAGCTTTTAGTTTAGATATACAGCATGAAAACAGGCCCTTCGGCTTACAGAGTCCACACTAACCATTGATCACCCTTTCACATTAGTTCTATGTTATCCCCACTTTCTCATCCACTCCCAACACTCTATGGGCAGTTTGCAGAGGGACAATTAACCTACAAGCCCGCACATATTTGGGATGATGGAGGAAACTGGAGCACTTGGAGGAAACCCATGAAGTCACAGGGAGAACATGCAAACTCCAATAGACAGAACCCAAGGTCAGGATTGTGCCCGAGTCTCTGGCGCGTGAAGCAGTGACTACGAGCTGCATGAAAATTGTGGAGTTTAATTTTTAAATTATACTAGACCAAGTGCAGACCCGTTGGGTCTGTTTCCCCAACGTGCGTTTGCAGGGGGGGGGGGGTTTGCTGCGGCTTCACACGCATACTAACCACCCCCCACACACATGGGGGGGGGGGGGGTAGGTGAGAGAGGGGGGTAGGAGGTGGAGGATACAGGAAGAGGGCGAAGGAGAGGGGAGATGGAGAGGGGGAGGTGATGGGGTGAGATTGGGGATGGGAAGGAGAGGGGGGAAGGGAGAGAGAGGGGGATGGGGAGGGGAACAGTGAGTGGGGGAAGGGGGAGAATACTTAGTACTCAGAATGGCGCCCAATTTAATGAGCTTATCAGCTTCTAGATTTTCACCGTTTCTCTATTAGATGTTTATGAAGCTCTTGGGATCTGAAAGCAATTTCTTCACTGCTTCCAAATTCTTAATTTATCTGCCAGTCAAGATGTACAACATTGTTTTGCGCATCTTGAGCAGTTTTTATTTTCAGGAATGTAGAGCAATTCATCCCTAAAGTGACACACATTCACATTACATTTCATGTGCCCTTATCCTTAAAACAGAAATCCTCTCTCTCCCACCACCCCTATTGACTCACCAAATACAATGGGAACATTCAGATACAAAATAAATATCACCAATTCTTTTAAATAGTAATTTGATAAAGTTTTCAGAATGTAAGTCTGAAGGATCCTGATTTAAAACACTGTCTGTTCTCTAGAGATTCTGCCTGACAGGATGAGCACTCCTGCACTTTGTATTTGTCTCAACCCTTTATCCTTTATCTGCGCACTATGGAAGGCTTGATTTTATTCATGTATAGCCTTTTCTTTGACCAGTTAGCACTCAAACAAAAGCTTTTCACTGCACCTTGATACACATGACAGAAATGCCCAAATCTACAGCGGTAAAGTTACTGCCTTAGTGCCAGAAACCCAGGTTCAATCATGACAACGGGCGCCGTCTGTACGGATTTTGAACGTTCACCCCGTGACCACATGGGTTTTCCTGGTTGTTCCGGTTTCCTCCAACACATACACGTTTGGCAGTTAATCAGCATTGATAAAGATTGTAAATTGTCCCTACTGTGTGACAGTGTACTGGGTGATCGCTGGTCAGTGCGGCCTTGGTGGGCCCAAGGGCCTGTTTCTGCGCTGTATCTTCAAACCAAATAAACTAAACTACACTAAAACTAGACTGAAGTTCCTTGCGTCTTCAAGTTTTAACGTTACTTCTGTTTCTTGCAGCTCTCAATACTTCTCGTGAGCAAGTTTGACAACTTCACAGTCAGCACTCTGACTAGTTTTGGACAAACAGCAGTTGGACTGTCATTCTCACAGATTAGTAGCATTGAAGGGAACAATCTCCAGGAAGCTCTGCCAAGCCTGAGTAAAGTTAAAGGCTGGAATATGGGCCAGGCTAAAATCATCGTGGACAAGTTACTCAAACAGGACTTCCAGGTAACAGCTGAAAAATCAACAAATGAAAGAGATTACTTTGAATATACAGTGAATGAAATGATAATAAACCAATTATATATTTGTACCATGTAAGAAGGAACAGCAGATACTGGCTTACACCTAAGATATATTTGTGCTGGTTGCTTTTTAGCTTTGCTGTAATAAGAAAATCAGATGCAGATAATCTTCCCATCTCTCACTATCCACTGAAATATGGCTTCAATATTAAGACAAATTCTAGTAGAATTAAGGCATTCGGCCCAACAAGTCTACTCCCCATTCAATCATGTCTGATCTATCTCTCCCTCTCACATTCTCCTGCCTTCTCACCATAACCCCAGACATCCGTACTAATCAAGAATCTGGCAATCTCCACTGTAAAAATACCAGCTGTCTTGGCCTCCGCAAATGTCTGTGGCAATGAATTCCACAGATTCGCCACCACCTTTTAGTTCACAAAAATCCTAATTATCTCCATTCTAAAGGTATGTTCTGTTATTCTGAGGCTGTGCCCTCCGGTTCTAGACTGTCCTATTACTGGAAAGAGCCTTTCTACGTCCACTCTATCTGGACCTTGCATTAACTGGTATGTTTCAATATACCACATAGACTTATCCATCTAAATTTCAGCAAGTACTGTCCCAGAGTCTTCAAACGCTCCTCCTACATTAACCCAATCATCCCCAGGATCATTCTCATAAATCTCTTCCAGACCCTCTCCAATGCCAGCACATTCTTCCTCAGATATGATGTCAAAAACTGCTCACAATATTCTAAATGTGATCTCACCAATGCCTCAGCGTTAGTTACATCCTTGCTATTTATATTCTAGTCCCCACAAAATGAATGCCAACATTGCATTTGCCTTCCTTACGACTGCCTCAACCTGCAAATTAACCTTTTGGGAAGATAGTAAATCAGCGGGTCAGGCAGCATCCCTGGGGAAAAAAAGGAATAGGTGACATTTCGGGTCGAGACCCTTCAGACTGAGAGTCGGGGGAGAGGGAAATGAGAGATGTAAAAAAAAGTACAGAACAAATCAGAGCTGGAATTGAAGGCCAATGAGCCCACAAAGGTCTATTGTTGGCTGTGGAGTAGCTGATAACAAGGGGCACGAACAGTGAAACTAGCAGGACGACTACGATGAAGGAAGGGTGGAGAGAGAGGGTTACTTGAAATTAACATTCATACCTTTTGGGAATCCTGCACCAGCACCTTTGCACCTCTGATTTCTGAATCCTTTTGTACCAATTTTTTTTTAAACGATCAGGTCAACAACACACAGAATCTGCTGAGACTGGGCAGCTTGGTGTCAGGCATTCCAACCAGGGTGTTCGCACAGATTAATCCAGAGGTGTTCAAAGAGCTAATCACTGAAGTGACGTTTGTGGAGAACATTGGGGCAGCACCGCAACCGATAAGATTGATTTGTGTTCTGCAGGTGAGTGATGTGGTATCCTCATGGATTTGTTATCATTTGTTTCCTTCTCAATGGTTCTTTACTTTATTGTCACTTGTACCTAGGTACAGTGCAATGCTTTTGTTTTGCCTACAACCTGACCATAATAGATCGGCTGGGCTTATATTCACTGGAATTTAGAAGGATGAGAGGGATTCTTACAGTAGAAACATATGAAATTCTTAAGCGATTGGACAGGCTAGACGCAGGGAAAAAAATCCTGATGTCGGGGGAGTCCAGAACCAGGGGTCAGAGTTTAAGAATGAGGGGTAGGCCATTTAGGACTGAGTAAAAACATTTTCACCCAGAGTTGTGAATCTGTAGAATTCTCTGTCACAGAAAGCAGTGGAGGCCAATTCACAATATAATCAAAATAAAGTTCAATATAGCTTATAGGGCTAACAGAATCAAGGCATGTGGGGAGAAATCAGGAACGGGGTACTGATTTTAGATGATCAGCCATGATCAAATTGAATGGTGGTGCTGACTCGAAGGGCCGAATGGCCTACTCCACCTATCTTCTATGCTTCTATATTTCTAACCAGGTTTAAATCATGTCAAGACCTCACATAGGCAGTGCACATGTGTTGCCACCAGCAGTTACAAATGTTCACAGAACAGTCCTATCTACTGCCTGCCGTTGCACACGGCAGTATCACACCCCCCCCCCCCCCCCCCCCCCCCTCACCCCACCGGGTCCCCCCTTTGTTATCGGGTTCCCCCTTCATTCTTGGTGCCTCCCCCCTCCCCCCCCCCCCCTCCTATTCTTCTTCAGCAGACTAATGATTGTTAACATCCCCATTTGCTGTCACAGACTATTGTTTTGATTTCAGCCAGATTTGGTCCAGTCTTGGGCCAGAGGTCACAGCCTCAGAATGAAAGGAGATGAGGAGGAATATCTTTAGTCAGAGGGTGGTAAATCTGTGCAATTCATTGCCACAGAAGGCTGTGGAGGCCACGTCAATGGATATTTTTCAGGCAGAGTTGGAAATGATTCTTGATTAGTGTGGGTGTCGGGGGGTAATGGGGTTAAGGCAGGAGAATGGGGTTGAGAGGGGGAGATAGATTATCTATATTTGAATGGCAAAGTAGACTTGATGGACTGAATTGCATAATTCTGCTCTTATCACTTATGACCTTTTGAACTTCTTTGTCATTCTAACTCAGGTGCTGAGGAGCGAGAAAGATCCTCAAACGATAGTGAAGAAAATCCCGTCTGTTTTAGCCAAGGAAATCCCTCCTGCGCTGTTAAATTCAGACCTAATTCTTGAAGATGTGAACGACAAGCAGTGGGTTCCCAGTCAGGTAAATGGCAACTGTTTTTGAAAGTTCAATGATGCTTAATGTGAATGGAGTGGTTGCTCAGTGTAGTCACAAGGAACTGCAGATGCTGCTTTACAAAAACAACACGAAGTGTTGGAGTAGCTTCAGCGGGGCAGGTAGCATCTCTGGAGGATGTGAATCGGTGATATTTTGGGTGACCAAAATTGTGGTAGTGGAGAGAAGGGCGGCACGGTGGCGCAGCGGTAGAGTTGCTGTCTTACAGCGCCAGAGACCCGGTTCGATCTCGACTCCATACTGTCTGTATGGAGTTTGTACGTTCTCCTCGTGACCTGCGTGGGTTTTCTCCGAGATCTTCAGATTCCTCTCACACTCCAAAAGACGTACAGGTTTGTAGGTTAATTGGCATGGTATAAATGTAAATTGTCCCTAGTGTTGTTAAGATAGTGTTAATGTGCATGGATCGCTGGTCAGTGTGGACTCGGTGGGCTGAAGGGCCTGTTTCCGTGCTGTATCTTTAAACTAAGTAAGCTGCACAGATATTATCTGACTCTGGACAGATGTTACTTGACCAGCTGGAAAAGAGGTAGGGGGATGCACAATGGTTGGCAAGTGATAGGTGGATACAGGTGAAGGGGGGGAGGTTGATTGGCAGATGGGTGGATAAAGATGATAAGGAGAGAAGAGGAGTGAAATGTGAAGCCAGAGGAAAGGATATGGGTGGAAGGGGACAGGATAATGGAGAAAATGGGTGCTCGGGGAAGAGCGGGAACAAAAGGGGTGGGGGAGGAAGGGAGGGGTTCAGGCTGATATCTAAAATTAGAGAATTCAATGTTCACACCATTGTGTTTAAGCTACCCAAGCGGAATACGTTTATGTGCTGTATGACTCAATCTAGTCGCTAGTTTAGTATATTAATGTTTTATGTGATTTCATCCACAGTCTGCCGTGTTCTTTGAAAGAACTGTCCAAATCAATACCAATTATGACATGTGAGTAATATTTACTAAGTTTGTTTATGTTCAGTATATGCCTGTACACAACGGAATCCTAGATCTAGATCCAGCAAAATACCAGTAAATTCCAACTTGATTGTGTTCCAAGGGAAATAGCTTTAAGTAATTGGTAACAAGGATAACACTGGTTGTTCCGTGAGGGCAAAAACAACTCACAGCCTTTTATGCTTGTGGAGAACTAGAGTCATACAACGTGGGAACAAGCCCTTTGCCAACCATCGATCACCCGATACACTAACACTATCCTACACCCACTTGGGACAATTTTATCAAGCCAATTAACCTACAAACCTAAGTCTTTGGAGTATGGGATCGAACAGGGAAAACCCACGCAGATCACAGGGGGAAGCATACAAACTCTTTACAGACAGCACACGTAGTCAGGATCAAACCAAGGTCTCTGGTGCTGTAATGCAGCAACATGCTGTGCCTCCGTGCCAACCTCTGGCAAAAGCAAAAATAACAATCTTCAATAGCCCTTTGTGACCATGGATCAAAATGGAAGTGTGCACAATTGTCAAGTAAAGAGAGTTTATTGTCATATGTCCCAGCACAACAGTATTGGAAGCATAAATACAGAACAGTTCAGTGTGTCTATATAGCCGAGACCATATATATACACATAAATGAACAGATAAAGTGCAAGAATCTAAGAAACCAACAATTCTCAAGCAAAATAAAAGACATAAAGTGCTGGAGTAACTCAGCAGGTCTGGCAACATCACTGGCCAGATCCATTGTACGTTCTCCTCTTGACCTGCATGAGTTTTCTCCGAGATCTCCGGTTTCCTCCCATATTCAAAAAACTGTGCAGGTTTG
Source organism: Leucoraja erinaceus (assembly GCF_028641065.1). NCBI lineage: Eukaryota > Metazoa > Chordata > Chondrichthyes > Rajiformes > Rajidae > Leucoraja > Leucoraja erinaceus. The sequence goes on from NC_073396.1 coordinate 5,992,326, forward strand.
AAGGTTAATTGGCTTGGTATAAATGTAAAATTGTCCTTGGTGTGTGTGGTGTTGTGTTCATGTGCGGGGATCACTGGTCGGTGCGGACTCGGTGGGCTGAAGCGCCTGTTTCTGCACTGTATCTCTATCTGTATCACAAGGGAAAACCATGACTTCTGCCGGTAAGTCAGTTTTAGTTGTCACCTGGGGACTTGATCTGCAGAAAGCAGCATTGTCCAGAACTCGTGCCCATGTTGCTTTATGGACGGAGAGAAATAGGCTTAACATTGGTAAGTGAATGACCTAACAAAGCCCTTATTTATTCCAGATTCTCACCCTCTGTCCTGCAAGGCTTCAGCTGCGGTGCGGTGAAGACACTGAATTCCACTTCATTTATCCGACTTGTTCAAACAATGAAGGAGAAAAGGGTTGTGCTTGATGAAAGTCAGGTAAGTTGCTTCACAAGCACCTAATGCAGGAAACATAGACATAGAAAATTGGTGTAGGAGTAGGTCATTCGGCCCTTCGAGCCAGCACCGCCATTCGTTATGATAATGGCTGATCATCCAAAATCAGTTCTGGCTTTTTCCCCATATCCCTTGATTCCCTTAGCCCTAAGGAAGGTAAAAGTGTCTGACTATTACTGCTAACGTGTTGGTTAGGAATAAAGATTTGCTGTCAAGATTAGGTGGGCCCATGGGAAATGGAGAAATACCAATTTGAGAGTAAAAAAGCAAATTGTAAACAGCACGTGGATATGTTGGAGACACAAAATGCAGAAGTAACTCGGCTGGTCAGGCAGCATCTCTGGAGCAAAGGAATAGGTGACGTTTTGGATCGAGTCCCTTCTTCAGACTGAGAGTCAGGGTTGAGGGAAACTAGAGGTATGAAAAGGTACAAAGAAAGATTAATTAAATGAAAAGAACAAATCAATGCCAGCGACGATGATCAAGGAAAGGTGGAGCCCACAATATTCCATTGTGGCCAGTGGAAAAGGTGATAATTAGTAGATTCAAATAGTGAAACTAAGCAGGACGACAGTGAAACTAGCAGGACATCTAGGGTGGCGGAGGGACGGATAGGGGAAAAGCAAAGGTTGCTTGAAATTATAGAAACCAACATGTTGGTATTGGTGCTGGTTTATGTATTGAGATACAGTGAAAAGATTTGAAGTGAGAGGGGCAGAGTTTGAAAGAGCTGTGCGAGGCAAGTGGGGGGGGGGGGGGGGGACAGAGGGAAAGACAGGCAGGGTGGGGTGGGGGGGGGGAATTTACTTGATATTTGCAGGTGCAAAATGAAAAGACAGTCTGAAGAACACATCTGCTTATTAGTTCTCATTTGTGGTGAATGTACAAACCACACTCGCAATACTTTACAATTCCTTTTGGCTAATGTCAATGCTCATCTAATAATTTATCCATTGTATTTCTTGCAGCTGAGATGTATATATTTCAGACAAAATTCTGAAAAGACACCAGTTGCCATAGATGCATTGCCTCCTGATGTTTTGCTATATTTCAAGTAAGTTTTTATTCTTTTAGATCATTCATCGTGAAAGGAAGCCTTATGATGCCATTTCATTGTAATTGTAAAACCATTACTGTCATTAATTGTAAGGCACTAAATTTGTATAAAATCACATTTTTTTCCCTTCTGAATCTTGATATTCTTTGCATTTTTATTTACTGATTTTTACTGATACTCAGTTTTTACTGGTACTCATTTATTAATTTAATTCTAATTTTCACAAGTGTAACTTGACATTTTCTTAAACTGGACACATTGCGCCTGGTATTTTAAAGAGAAACATTGATTAGTTAACAAGATTAATAAATGTATTTCTCACATCGCAGCTCTGCAAACTTCAGAAAATCTCAAAACTGCGAGGCATTCTTCAAAGCTGTTGGAAAAGCAAACATTAATATCTTACCGAAAGGTTCAACTAGAAGGCAAAATCTGTTGGCTAATGCCCTGACATGTTTGGTAAGGATAATATGCCTAATAGTAACCAAAGAGAGCCTGGTGTTTATTCAAAGAAAATAGTGCACCCAATATTCCATTGTAGCTTGTTGATCCATTACTGAAATTCTTATTGTGAACTTTTTTTTCTCTTTGCTTGTTATATTATCTACTGAGGACTGTGTTTATACACTTGGTGTGCTGCTGCAAGTAAGAATTTCATTGTTAAGTTTTGGTACATATGACAATTACATTCTTGACTCCAAAAATACAAAATTGTAAAATTACCTGAAGTACTGTTTCCCATTTGTTTTCCAAATTTACTTCCGACCATTATAATGTAAATCTCTGATGTTACTTCCTCAATATTATCCGTCAATTAGTCATGCAGCCCTTCGGCCCAACTTGCCTATGCCGACCAACATGCCCATCTATACTAGGCCCCCTGTCTGCATTTGGCCCATATACACCTCTAAACATATCCTATCCATGTACCTGTCCAAATGTTTTTGAAACATTGTAATAGTACCTTTGTAATTAAGGCCTTTGTTATGTCATGTTAATGTACTCTTCATTGATATAACGTGTAGGAAGGAACTGCAAATGCTGGTTTAAACCGAAGATAGACATAAAAGGCTGGAGTAACTCAGTGGGACAGGAGGCATCTCTGGAAAAAAGGAATGGGTGACGTTTCCCATCGCCCAATGTCACCCATTCCTTTTCTCCAAAGATGCCGTCTGACCCGCTGAGTTACTCCAGCTTTTTGTGTCTATCTTCATTGATATAAGATTGATTGCATTTGTGTGGTAAAAGGGCATTTCAATGATGGTTTAATAATAGTCATTTTGTTGCAATTGCAGGAAGTTACAGGCAATGATCTCTCAAGGAAGAGTGTGACAGTACTGGGTGGATTGGTCTGTGATCTCTCAGCCTCAGTAATCCTGGAATCTGATATTTCCATTCTGGATCAATTAAAGAATTGTATTTCATACTCGGAAAGTCAAAAGACTGCAATCGAAGCAGTACTGCAGAGTGGAAAAACCAGATACAGGTGAGTTTGGGATTCATATTGGACACATGCAAAATCAGCAGTAGAGTAACCACTCTTTTATCTGTACAAGTATTTAGTTTTAGTTTTTTAGTTTAAAAAATACAGTATGGAAACAGACCTTTAGACCCACAGAGTCCATGCTGACATTTGATCACCTATTCACACTAGTTCTATGTTATCCCACTTTCACATCCACTCCCTAAACTCATTTTAGGTCATGGGCCAGTTTGGGCAAAATGTAACTTCATGCGGGCCGGAGAAGTTATGCACGCGCGAACACACAAAAAGCTTTCGTTGCCTTGGTTTTTTCAACCTGCTCTCATGTGTCCCAGTCTCTGCTATAACTACAAAGTGTTTCACTTTATGAATTTTGTTTCTTATGAAGATTGCCTAGCAAGCATTACTTTTATGACTGGTATTCACTTAGTCGTAAGCTACAAGAAAGTTGCGACGAGAGAGAGAAAATACAATGCCATTTTGCCTAGGGTTGTTTTGGGAGCCATACTGTTTCCATTAATAAACCATTTGATATCAAATATTGGCAGACACAAATGTAGACCTAACGAAACAAATTGTAAATGTAGGCTACACAACTGCACCTAATTTTTATTAGCCTAGCTTCCAGCAATTCAACTCAGACAATGAACACAGTTAGCCTCTAACTTTTATTGAAGTGATCACATTTACAATGATATAGTCAGAAAATGAATGAATCACAATATTACCACATTCAATAATTCATAATGCATTTTGCTTGCATATCGCAGTGCTTCGAATAGAGTCATTCAATTTTTACTTGCTGTTTCCAGACAGCTGACATCTCTTGGTTTTAATCAGCCTGCCATCATCAGGGACCAGTTTCTGGGCAATTGTGATTTTCATGTCATTTAGATATCAGTGTGTCAGCTGCGAGCAGTTTGGATTTGTTAATGTTCATTATGGAGAGGTGTCTGGTCTGGGGTGGGGTGTCTGGGGTTGGGGAGTGTCTCGTCTGGGTGGAGGGGGATGTCTGCTCTGGGAGGGGATATCTGGTCTGGGTGTGGGACTGGAGTTGGGTGTCTGTTCTGGGGGGGGGTGCCTGGTCAGGGGGAAGGGGGTCTGGAAAGAGGGTGGGGTGACTGGTCTGGGAGGGTGAGGTGTATGGTCTGGGGGGGGGGGGGGCGGCGCGTCGCGTCGGTGGTCGCCAAACCCAGGTGATGCCCTCACGTGCCGGCGGCGGCCGGTGTCCGGTGTCCGGAGTGACACTGTGCTCCGTCCTGAGGGTCGGAGTGAGGAGGCAGTCGCCGATGAGCCGGTCGCCGGAAGCGTCCATGACAGCGCCAGGGGGTGTCTGCGCCCAGCCCGCGCGCACGTGCAGTAGTCCACACCCCGCCGCCGTCGCGCGCGCGCAGTGGTCTCCAACCGCCGTCGCGCACGCGCAGTAATCTCCAACCCGTCACGCGCGCGCAGTGGTGGTCTACCCCCACCCCCCCGCCATCGTGCGCGCGCGCAGTGGTCTCCAACCGCCGTCGCGCAGGCGCAGTGATCTCCAACCGCCGTCGCGCACGCCCCCCCCCCCCCCCCCCCCGCGCCATCGTGCGCGCGCGCAGTGGTCTCCAACCGGCGTCACGCGCGCGCGGTGGTTCCCGCCCAAAGGAGCCGCTCGAGGCACCGCCACCCGCATCAAGTGAACGGTTTAAATGAAAGATTATAGAGCAGAGGGTTTAAATGTCCATTCTCACCTCTGTCCCGCTGAGCTACTCCAGCGTTTTTGCATCTGTCTTAGGTGTACAGATACAGAATAAATGATCGTGAACATACTTTTTTTTTCCCCTTTCAAAAATCATCCCGTAGGCCTGGTGCACTGGCCAGTTGTTTGACACCCCTGCCCGGCCCAACACACATGGGGCAATTTGCAAATGCTAATTTTAATTTCCAACCCCGCACGCCTTTGGGATGGGATGTGAGAGAAAACCGGAGCAGCTAAGGCGGAAACCCAGGCACTCACCGGGAAAACATGCAAACTCCTCATAGACAGCACCCGAGGTCAGGATCGAACCCAGGTTTCGGATGCTGTGAAGCAGCAGCTCTACCAGCTGTGCCACTGTGCTGCCCTTACGTAAGATTAAATGCGAGACTTCATTTTAATAATGGAGTTACAAGGAAAGGCTGATCCCGGAATCTTGAGCAAATCACAGTGCTGAAGAAACTCAGCAGATCTGTCCAGCTTTCTACCCTCTATGACAATCAGTCTGAAGAAGGATCCAGACCCGAGATATTGCCTGTGCATTCCCCCCACAAATGCTGCCTGCCCCACTAAGTTCCTTGGGTACAGGCTGCAAATATGTCAGCTGGGGCCGACTTGCAATATCTTTTATCTTCCATTTATGCAATCTACGAACGAGAAAGAAATTGATGCAGTGCAAAAAGTTAACGTTACGACAAAATTATTTGTGAATGTCTTGCCAGTGGGCTTTGCTCGTGCTTTACTAATAGGTTAGTTTGAAGGAGTTATTGTGAAGATTAGGTGTCCATTTGAGGCTTAAACGTGTTCATTTTTTAATTGTTCAAGATGCTGACTAGATCATTTCTATTTGGAGCTACTTATTATGTGAGGTCCATTCCAAAGGACTCACTGTAAAAATCTATCACTTACATTGATTTTTTCTGTTTGCTTACAGTGCCCCTTCATCATGGTCATCAACCACAATATACGAATTAGGAAATTTGCCTTTGACTTTGACTAGCACTTGGAGAGAAGTAAATCCGGTATGTTTAATTCATAGAGTGTAAATCACAAATATAAACTCAATATGATTATGGAATCCACTTGCACTGTTTCTCAGTCATGCCTGCTGATATCTGAACCCCACCATTTTAACCAAATATAAACACCTCTCCTTGTCTACTCTTTGGCTCAGTCTCTGCTTTTCCAGAGGAGAATGACACAAAGTGATGGAGTAACTCAGCAATATGGATTATTGATGTTTCGGGTCAGGACCTGAAGAAGGATCCTTGCCAGAAATGTCACACACTAGGGACAATTTACAATTTTTACTGAAGCCCACAAAACTATGTCTTCGGAGTGTGGGAGGAAACCGGAGCATCAGGAGAAAACCATGTCAATTACGGGGAGAATGTACAGCCAGCACCTGTAGTCAGGATCAAACCCGGGTCTCTGGTGCTGTGATGCAGCAACTCTACTGCTGTGCCTCCACACTGCCCCTGCAGTGGAATTTCCAATGATTCCGACAGGAATGAAGATCAAAAAACTGCAGATATAACCATATAACAATTACAGCACGGAAACAGGCCATCTCGGCCCTTCTAGTCAGTGCCAAACATTTACTCTCACCTAGTCCCATCTACCTGCACACAGACCATAACCCTCCATTCCTTTCCCGTCTATATACCTATCCAATTTATTTTTAAATGATAAAATTGAACCTGCCTCCACCATTTCCACTGGATGTCATTCCACACAGCTACCACTCTGAGTAAAGAAGTTTCCCCTCATGTTACCCCTAAACTTTTGTCCCTTAATTCTCAAGTCATGTCCTCTTGTTTGAATCTTCCCTACTCTCAGTGGGAAAAGCTTATCCACGTCAACTCTGTCTATCCCTCTCATCATTTTAAAGACCTCTATCAAGTCCCCCCTTAACCTTTTGCACTCCAAAGAATATAGACCTATCTTGTTCAACCTTTCTCTGTAATTTGTGTTGAAACCCAGGCAACATTCTAGTAAATCTCCTCTCTACTCTCTCTATTTTGTTGACATCTTTCCTATAATTTGGCAACCAGAATTGTACACCATATTCCAGAATTGGCCTCACCAATGCCTTGTACAATTTTAACATTACATCCCAATTTCTATACTCAATGCTCTGATTTAGAAAGGCTAGCACACCAAAAGCTTTCTTTACCACCCTATCTACATGGGATTCCACCTTCAGGGAACTATGCACAGTTATTCCGCGATCCCTCTGTTCTACTGCATTCCTCAATTCGCTACCATTTACCATGTACGTCATATTTTGATTTGTCCTACCAAGATGTAGCACCTCACACTTATCAGCATTAACCTCCATCTGCCATCTTTCAGCCCACTCTTCCAATTGGTCTAAATCTCTCTGTAGACTTTGAAAATCGACTTCATTATCCACAACACCACCTATCTTAGTATCATCTGCATACTTACTAATCCAATTTACCACACTATCATCCAGATCATTGATGTATATGACAAACAACAGTGGACCCAACACAGATCCCTGAGGCACCCCACTAGTCACCGGCCTCCAACCTGACAAATAGTTATCCACCATTACTCTCTGGTATCTCCCATTCAGCCACTGTTGAATCCATCTTGCTACTCCACTATTAATACCCAACAATTGAACCTTCTTAACCAACCTTCCATGTGGATGCTGAAAATTTGAATTGAAACAGAAGATGCATGTAAAACTCAACAATTGAGGACCTGATTTTCTTCCCACAGATGCTGCCTGACCAGCTGTTTTACCACAATTTTCCGTTCTTACGGAGAACTGAGCTGAAGGGAATATCATCTGAAGTTGGGCATATAAGAGAGGGGTTTGGAATAGATTAATGGGCAGGATGACTTCTTGCAGCTCCACAAAATAATTAGTAAAGTTTTCCCCCGAGTATTCCGTAGATAGCAGGAATTGTATTATTATTGTCACATGTACCAATGTACAGTGAACAGCTTTGTTTTGTATGCTATCCAATCAGATCAGCATGTCAGGGGTTAGGGGGAGAAGGCAGGAGAATGGGGTTGGGAGAATGAGGTTGGAAGTCGACTCCGCCATTCATGTTTGGATGACGGAGTAGACTTAACACTCGATAGGCCGAATGGCCTAATTTTGCTCCTGTAACCTATTAAATAATCAGGTGTACATAAATACATTTGAGTAAAATTCAAGTACAATAGGTAGAACAAAGGGGACGATGCAGAGTGCAGAATATAGTTCTCAGCAAAGATAACACACAAATTGTTGGAGTAACTCAGCAGGACAGGCAGCGTCTCTGGTGAGCAGGAATGTGTGACGTTTCGGACCAAGACCCTTCTTCAGTCCGAAACGTCACCCATTTCTCCAGAAACCTCTCCAAACATGCTGCCTGTCCCGCGGAGTTACTCCAGCATTTTGTGTCTATCTTTGGTTTAAACCAGCATCTGCAGTTCCTTCCTACACAAATACTGCAGTTCTCAGCATTGTAATGTAACAGTTCCATAGACAATGTCCATAAGGGGTTAGACCCGACAGCTCATTACACTGGGATACAGATGGGTGGAGATTATCAAAGACCATAATCAATCATTGAGGAATTGATTGTGTTTATACACTTTGCCTTTTTTAAAATGCATTGTCTATCCACACAGAACGTCGTTAATGAAGCACTCCCAAGATTTACCAAGAAAATGAAAGCATTGATACCACCGAGTGATGTGCTGGCATTCATTGATGTCATTTATCGGCAGCTGTATTTACAAAAGGCATCAAATGCCGCAACAAGTATGTCGTAAATATAAGTATCATGCATATTAGAAATAGATATGCCATATGTTTTAGATTTAAAGATACAACGTGGAAACAGGCCCCACCGAGTCCGTGCAGATCAACGATTCCCGAACACTAACACTATCCTACACACACTAGGGACAATTTACAATTATACCAAGCCAATTAACCTACAAACCTGTAAGTGGAGTGTGGAAGGAAACTGGAGCACCCAAAGAAATCCCATGCAGGTCACTGAGAGAACATACAAACTGCATACAGACAAGCACCCGTAGTCAGGATCGAACCTGGTTCTCTGGCGCTGTAAGGCAGCAATTCTACCGCTGTGCCACTGTGCCGCCCATTCATATATGGTTACATATGAATATGGGACAAATGTTTCATAGAACAGTACAGCACAGGAACAGACCCCTGCGGCCCACAATATCCATTCGGAACATGATGCCAAGTTAAACTCATCTTCTGTGCCTACACTTGATAAATAAACTTCCATTGCCTGCATATCCATGTGCTTATCTAAAATTCTTTTAAATGCCACTATCGTATACGATATAGGAGCAGAATTAGGCCATTCAGCCTATCGAGTCTGTTCCACCGTTCGATCATGGCCGATCTATTTTCCCCATTGTCCTGCCTTCTCCCCGTAGCCTTTGACCCCCTTACTAATCAAGAACCTATCAATCGCCGCTTTAAAAATACCCAGTGACTTGGCCTCCACAGCTGGCTTTAGCAATGAATCCCACAGATTCACCACCCATTACCTCCACCTTGGCTGTGCATTCCAGGCACCCAAAAAACATGCCCCACACATCTGGTTTACACTTTGCCCTCTCTCCTTACAGCTCAAAATCTAATGCAACTGACAGTGTGTATGATGAGTCACATTTGAATAGATATTTGAGTTTAGTTTAGAAAGATAGAAAATAGGTGCAGGAGTAGGCCATTCGGCCCTTCGAGCCTGCACCACCATTCAATATGATCATGGCTGACCATCCAATTCAGTATCCTGTACCTGCCTTCTCTCCATACCCCCTGATCCCTTTAGCCACAAGGGCCACATCTAACTCCCTCTTAAGTATAGCCAATGAACTGGTCTCAACTACCTTCTGTGGCAGAGAATTCGAGAGATTCACCACTCTCTGTGTGAAAAATGTTTTCCTCAATGTTTTAGTGTCACATGTACCGAGATCCAGTGAAAAGCGTTTGTTGCGTGCTAACCAGTCAGCGGAAAGACTATACATGATTACAATTGAGCTATTCACAGTGTATAAGTACATGATAAAGGGAATAACATGAATAACGTTTAGTGCAAGAAAAAGTCCAGTAAAATCCGATCAAAGATAGTCCGAGGGTCTCCAATGAGGTAGATAGTAGCTCAGGACTGTTCTGTCGGTTTTGGTAGGATGGTTCAGTTGCCTGATAACAGCTGGGAAGAAACTGTCCCTGAATCTGGAGGTGTGCGTCTTCTGTACCTCTTTCCTGACGGGAGAGGGGAGAAGATGGAATGGCCAGGGTGAGACTGGTCCTGGATTACGCTGCTGGCCTTGCCGAGGCAGTGTGATGTATAAATGAAGTCAATGGAAGGGATGTTGGATTTCCCCATTGGGTACTCTATAAGAATACATTGTGGGGCCGAGAATGTATTCTTCTTGGGCTCTTGGAATCTCTGGAAAGCTAACTGTTTCTGGGGGTTGGATAAAATAATTGCGTTGGCTCAATGTGACATGTTGGTCTTTATTGGGCACATCGGTGGTATAAATTACTGTCAATTAATTTATAGTGTAAAACTGTGGACTTGCATTGAATTAATGGCATGCGTAGCCCTACCTGTTCCATTATTATATTTTGTTAATTGTTTACTCACTGAGCAGAATTTTCAGTGATTGTTTAAGATTAAACAGCAAACTGAAATGTTTTTTTCATCTTCTCAATCAGACTGTACATTGGGGCAGATAACAGCAGGAGACATTAATGATTTGACACCAGCCATTTACGATGCAAACCAGCTAAACCTTTGTTTGAGTGATCGTGTGTTGGACAATAACGTCCTTCAACTGGGGTCTCTATCCTGTAATCCCTCTCAGCTGGAGGTTCTGAAAAACAGACTGCTGCAGGTAATGTTCACAAAGGAGGCGCCAATCATGAAATCATTCACAATGATTCAAATATAATTAGCAGACTGTTTTTGATTTAAAATGGAGAGCTGCTTCCTAATGACTCCAGTGATGTGGGTTCAATCTTGTTGCATCTCATTGTCTGTACTTGTTTTCACCTAGCACACAGCTAACATGGCCTGTTTCCTTTATCATCATTACCTTTTTGCATACCTTTCATTAATTTGTTCTATATCTCCGTACATCACCGTCTATATCTCCCATTTCTCTTTTCCCTGACTCTCAGTCTGAAGAACGGTCTCAACCCGAAAGTCACCTATTCCTTTTCTCCAGAGATGCTGTCTGACCCGCTGAGTTTCTCCAGCTTTATGTGCCTGTCTCCGGTTTGAACCAGCATCTGCACTTCCTTCCCAAACTTACTGTGGGTTTGATGGGCTATTTCTCTGCTGTTTGACAGTGGTTCGTAGTGGAAGCAATCAACTAAATAAGTCAGACACAAGGAACTGCAGATGCTGGTTTACCACAAAGTGTTGGAGTAACTCAGTGAGCCAGGCAGCATCTCTGGAAGCCCAACACAAGTTGGCCAGGCGAGGAGATGAGAGAGATGTCAGTTCGTGGGAATTGCCCTAGTACAATGAGCGCGGGGGCCGACTGGGCTTTGAACTTTGAATAATGGTGGCAATAATGTCGGTGCTCGCATGAGTAATGTATGCAAAATAAATTTCACTGTGCAGTTACAGAGGTGACAAATAAAGCACTGTTGAACTATTGATCTCTTCAGAACATGGTTAGATGATTTGTGTAGGAAGGAACAGCAGATGCTGGTTTAAACCGAAGATAGACACAAAAAGCTGGAGTAACTCAGCGGGTCAGACAACATCTCTGGAGAAAAGGAATGGGTGAAGTTTCGTCCCGAGTTATGCTGTTAATTCAGAATGACTGAAGAAGAGTCTCACCCCGAAACGTCACCTATTCCTTTCTCCAGAGATGCTGTCTGATCCGCCGAGTTACTCCAGCTTTTTGTGTGTATCTTATGGAAAGATGATTTTTTTGAGTCGGTACCCTTCTTCGGACTGATCAACTAATTAATTCAGTCTGGTACCAAATATATTAAATAAAACAAATAACTTTAAGTTTTATCTTTATGCTATTAATCATGTTGTTAAATGACTGAATGTTATTATTTGGGTCTTTTAAAATAGATTTTCCCCAATGGGTTGCCAGAAGACAGGATTCAACTTCTGGGGAACATTTCCACAGTGTTTAATGCAACGGACGTGAATAATTGGAATATCAGTGATGTTGATACTCTTTCTGAACTACTGAAGCCACAACTACAAAATACATTGGTATGTAAACCAGAAAAACATTAACTTAAAAAAATATCATTAGTTTACAAAAATGTGGACTTGTTTCTGAAGCAAAGTGAAGTTGAACACTTAAACCCAGATATTATAATGGTGGCGCAGTGGGAGAGTTGCTGCTTTACAGCGCCAGAGACCCAGGTTCCATCCTGATCTAGGGTGCTGTCTGTACGGAGTTTATACGTTCTCCCCGTGACCTGCGTAGGTTTTCTCTGGGTGTTCTGGTTTCCTCCCACACTCCAAAGAAGTACAGGTTTGTAGGTTAAGTGGCTTGGTATAATTGTAAATTGTCCCTAGTGTGTGTAGAATGGTGTTAGTATGCGGGGATTGCTGGACGGCACGCACTTGATGGGTCGAAGGGCCAATTTCTGTGCAGCGTCTCTAAACTAAATTCCATTGTTGCAGAATTATTGTTAACGAGGCAAGGAAGGGGGAATTCAGGGTTCTATCTGTTTTCATCCCTTTGTGGTCCCATGAAATAATTCTGAATGAGGAACACTAGTGGGAGAATCTAGGACCAGAGGCCATAGCTTCAGAATAAAAGGACATAAGTTTAGAAAGATGAGGAAGGTTTTGTTCTGTCAGAGGGTGATGGTGAATCTGTGGAATTCATTGCCGCAGACAACTGTGGAGGGCGTCAATGGATATTTTCAAGGCGAAGATTGACAAATTTATGGATAGTACAGGTGTCAGGGGTTATAGGGCGAAGGCAGGAGAATGGGGTTGAGAGAGAAAGATAGCTCAGCCATGATTGAAGGGCAGAATAGACTTGACGGGCCAATTAGCTTTATTCTGCTCCTAGAATTTATGAACTTTTGAAAAGTAAACGGTCAAAAACATATTTAAGATATCTCTCTTTGCACTAATCACTTAAATCTTCAAATCTCTTTCTGCAGGTTGTATCCATCATAACAAGATATCTGCAGTTAGGTGGAAGCTTAAATGCTGTTGCTTTGAAAGCTATTGGTGGAGTAAACTTGTGCTTTCTGAATGAAAGCCAGTTCATAATTTCAAACCTAACGTAAGTATTGAATCCTTCCGATATTGGAGATGATAATTAATGTGGAAAATATGACAAGGCACTTTACAGATTAGATGGGATTTCATGATTGAACATTGCAAGATTTAATAGGGATCTGAGGGGTAACTTAACAAAGTGTGGTGGGTGTATGGAACCAGCTGCCAGAGGAGGTTGTTGAGGCAGGGACTATTGCAACGTTTAAGAAACATTTAGACAAGTACATTGATGGGACAGGTTTGGAGGGATATGGGCCAAACGTAGGCAGGTGGGACTGGTGTAGATGGGACGTGGTGGCCCATATCCCTTCAAACCTGAAGAGCCTTTTTTCCATGTTGTATGACTACAACATAAATTTGATCTTTCTCAAAATATCCTGTATTTCATCTCTGTAACATCAGCAATAGCAAGCAGTACTATATTCAAAGTTTTAAACTGGGATAATTTTTGCAGACCGGATCTTTGAACAATAACACCAATTGGTAGTGGTCCACATAGGTCTGTAGACAATAGTTTGTTTATTTACTTCAAATGAATTCCAGTGGAAAGGAATTAATCTAAATATTGCCAAGCAGTTATTAGAAGGAGGAAAGTGGATCCAGTATTGCCAATTTTAGTCACTCAATATGTTATTATGTTCTTATTTGCAACATTCAACTTGACCCATGCAGTGGAAACCAAAATATCTCCAATAGAAATTTTTTTTTTTTAAAGTTGAATGTCTAACTGGGGCAGCACAGTGGCGCTGCAGTAGAGTTGCTGCTTTACAGTGCCAGGGACCCAGGTTTGATTCTGACAATAAATGCTGTCCGTACTGAGTTTGCACTTTCTCCCTGTGACCGCGTGGGTTTCCTCCAGGTGCTCCCTCCCACATCCCAAAGACGTGCAGGTTTGTAGGTTAATTATCTTCTGTAAATTGCCCCTAGTGAGTAGGGTAGAACTAGTGGTCGCTGGTTGGCGCAGACTCGGTGGACCGAAGGGCCTATTTCCATGCTGTATCTCAAAAGTCATGTGATAGGAGTAAAAGTAGACCATTTGGCCCATCAAGTCTATTCCGGCCATTCATTCATGCCTGATCTATCTCTTCCTCCTAACCCCATTATTCTGCCTTCTTCCCATAACCTCTGACACCCGTACTAATCAAGAACATTACAACAGTTAAAAAAATTGGCATTTAAAAAAAATAAAAAATTCAAATAACTCAATTTAACTGTGTGTGTGTGTGTGTGTGTGTGTGTGTGTGTGTCTGTGTGTGTGTGTGTGTGTGTCTCTGTATGATTTAAAATGCAAATGCATTACAATCATCTAATTTTTAGATAAGCGATATATATTTACGGTATTTATTCCGATGTGATAAATAATAGTTTTATTCAGTGTGCATTAAGTTGGGAGACTTATGTGGAAATGAGTCTCTGTACCCTATCTTGGTATGTTTGTATTGGAATGTGGAGCTGTTCTTAGCAAAAGGAAGATATTTAACGCTATAACCCATCTCTCTCAGGGATGCTGGAGCACTGGACCTCTCTACTTGCACACAGTCATCAAAAGATTTCCTTTACATCGAAGCATTCTCCGTACTTGGATCTCAACAAGGGGACCCAATCCCTTACTTCAACCTCATAAAAGCATACATAGGTCAGTGACAAGATGTTTCATACAGAGAGTGGCGAATCTCTGGAACTCTCTGCACAGAGGGTAGTTGAGGCCAGTTCATTGGCTATATTTAAGAGGGAGTTAGATGTGGCCCTTCTGGCTAAGGGGATCAGGGGGTATGGAGAGAAGGCAGGTACGGGATACTGAGTTGGATGATCAGCCATGATCATATTGAATGGCGGTGCAGGCTCGAAGGGCCGAATGGCCTACTCCTGCACCTAATTTCTATGTTTCTATGTTTGTGTTTAAAAATAACAATTGATATTATTTTGAGAAGAGCTAAATGGGATGAGGTGGTATTCATTTGATATTATTTGACCTGATGTGTTATCTTCTATGAAGGATATGGTAGCATTAAAACATGTCTTAAAAATGCTTTCAAAAATATTTGTCGGTAGTTTATGAGCTTTTATCTCAGAAAGTATTGATTATAGAATTTTTTCGGGTAAAATTTTTATCTCTAGAGGACATAGGTTTCAGGTGAAGGGGGAAAGAATTAATAGGAATCTGAGGGAGAACCTTTTCACACTAAAGGTAGTAGGTATATGGAACAACCTGCCAGAGGAGGTAGTTGTTCAAGAACATTTCGACAGGACCAGACAGGTTTAGAAGGGTATGGGCCAAACACAGGCAGGTGGGACTAGTGTAGATGGGACATGTTGATTGGTATGGGCAAGTTGGGCTGAAGGGCAAGTTGGAGTATTGTGAGCAGGTTTGGGTCCCATATCTGAGGAGGGATATGCTGGCTCTGGGAGGGTCCAGAGGTGGTTTACACGAACGATCCCAGGAATTATTGGGTTAACTTATGATGAACATCTGACAGCACTGGGCCTGTACTTGCTGGAATTTAGAAGGATGAGGGGGGGGACCTCATTGAACCCTGCCGACCTGGATAGAGTGAATGTGGAGAGGATGTTTCCATTAGCGGGAGATTTTAGGACCAGAGACCATATACTGAGAATAAAAAGGAGATGAGGAAGAACTTCTATAGTCAGAGGATGGTGAATCTGTTTAGGTTCATTGCCACAGTAGTCTGTGGAGGCCAAGTTAATGGATATTTTAAAGGCAGAGATAGATAAATTCTTGGTTAGTATGAGTGGCAGGGGTTATGGGGAGAAGGCAGGAGAATGAGTCAACCTCAGAATGAGGCAAAGATCGATCAGCCACGAATGAATGGGGTAGTAGACTTGATGGGCCGAATGGCCTAATTCTGCTCCTATCACGTATGAAATTATGAACTTATGACAGAAAACCTGGTGCTATGAACTGAGCTGATGATGAAAGCTTGCTATTTGCAACTAATCTACCTGGAAGTTTAAATAAAAAGTGGGGGATTAGGTCAAAGTAGAGAGCGAAATAGAGCAATTCTGGAACTTTGATAGATAAAACTCTGGAATTTTATACCGCCTGAATAATCTCGAACATATTGACTGATCGACAAGTTCAATCCTGATACTCTATGCCGTTTTTAATGCAAAGCTGAATGCTGTAAGAATAAACAAATTCCTACCTGTGATATGCCATTATATATCATTAATAAGCTATACGAATGCATTTAAAATGATTTCAGTTAAAGTATCAAACTACTTCACAAAGTTTATCCAAGCAGTTTTCTAGACTTGTAACATTTCTGTATTTCATCTAAGGTGGAATTCCTCTGGGTGATCTGGAAGCTCTTGCAAACAGAGAAGTGGAAATGGATATTGCAACCTTTACAAGTCTGAATCCCCAAGTAGTAAAGGTGGGTATGACCTCCTTATTGCTCTTCTTCACTGATGTACCTTATGGAGTGGGCGCACCATAGAAAGCACAGGAATCACAGCTTGGTTTGGCAATTGACTTGCCCAAGACCACAAGAAATTACAGGGACTTGTAATCACAGCCTAGTTCCATCATACAAACGCATCTCAGCCTGCCCAGCTACACCGTTTATATTTGGGCCTTTGGCACTCTATCAGCTGTACCACCTTGCCCTCGGAGGATTTTCTTTAGAGATACAATATGAAAACAGGTACTTCAAACCACCGAGTCCACACCGACCAATTTTCACATTAGTTCTATGATATCCCAGTTTTGCAACATACACAGGATGAGCTATTTACAGAAGCCAATTAAACTACAAAACTGTACATCTGTGGAATGTGGGAGGAAACCAGAGCTCTCGGAGAGAACCCACGTGGTCACAAACTCCATACAGACAACACCCGTAGTCAGGATCGAACCCGGATCTCTGAAGCTGTAAGGCAGAAACTCGACCACTGCTGCGCTGCCCTGCGTTGCCGTGTGAAGCAAACTTAATTAACAATGGCTTTTCTTGTTTCAGCACCTGACTGCCCAAAATCTGATCAATTTGCTTGGGTACAACGTTCAAGCTCTTCCAAGTGCAGTCAATGAAACTGTGTTAGTGGTCTGGGTGAATTCACACTTTGAATCTGAAGTCAGTCGGCTGGGTCTGTCAGGAGGGTCTCCAGATCCTACACGAGGCATGTATCTCCCTTAAAAGAATGGCAATGCTTTGCACAAATATACAAAAATATTCTTTTAAGCATGCAAAACATCTATTGGTAGTTGTTGTGTACTTATAGTCAAATTTTCTTTGGGTAACATGACTGCCTGTTGTATTGTTAGTTTCTTTCTCTTCTGATTTTTTTTCTTTTGTAACATAGAACATAGAACAGGCTCTTCGGCCCACAATGTCCATGCCGAACATGATTCCAAATTAAACCCATCTCCTCTGCCTGCACTTGATCTACATTCCTCTATACCCTGCCACTCCACATGCACAATCAAAAGCCTCTTAAATACCACTGCTGATTCTGCCTCCACTACAAACCCCAGCAGTGCATTTCATGCACCCACCATACTCTATATAAAAAAAAACTTGCCCCTCACATTTCCTTTCAAATTCACCCCATTCCACCTCGCCTTGAAGCTTCGCCCCCATATCTTTGCTATTTCCACCGTGGGGGAAAAAAGATCCTGTTTGTTAACACTAAATCTGAATCTGTGTGTTTATATTAATGTCAAAAGTGTATATCTCATAATATTTTTCTCTTTCACACCTGAAACAGAGAGAATATTTTGTGCAGACAAAGACAGGTAAGAATTTAAGGGAAAGCTTACTTTGTGCCCTGCCTCAGGCAGACTAAAGCCAATGTTAATATGCGAGCCCGATGCATTTGATCTGGAAAGATGCTACATAGTATAATTTAGTGCATCAATTAATGCACAGATTTTGTTAATGTTAACCCACATAAAATGTGAATGCATATGACCTTTAGTTGACTACTCCTGTACTATTCAGAATGATGGATTTTTGCAGTACACATATTCGCAACTGCAAATGGAGTTTGTCAAGACTAAAGTGAAACAGATCTATTTTCATTCAAGCCAGTCTGAAGAAGGGTCTCGACCCAAAAGGTCACCTATTTTTCTCCAGAGATGCTGTCTGCCCCACTGAATTACTCCAGCTTTTTGTGTCTTAACTGTGATTTCTAAAATATTTTAAGTAGAATTTGTACATAACAGGTCAAATTTAATTTGTATTTAGCAGTAAATATTAATTTGAGATGTTTTGAGAACAATTTCTAAAATAAAAAGATTTTAATATTTTTCTTGTAATCTAACTGCTTTGATTCAATAAATATTAGAAAAAATATCAGTTAAAACATAGTCCATTATTAGCACTTGAATAAATAATACATAACTTACAAAACTTACAAAATTCTTAAGGGGTTGGACAGGCTAGATGCAGGAAGATTGTTCCCGATGTTAGGGAAGTCCAGGACAAGGGGTCACAGCTTAAGGATAAGGGGGAAATCCTTTAAAACCGAGATGAGAAGAACTTTTTTCACACAGAGAGTGGTGAATCTCTGGAACTCTCTGCCACAGAGGGGGTAGTTGAGGCCAGTTCATTGGCTATATTTAAGAGGGAGTTAGATGTGGCCCTTGTGGCTAAGGGGATCAGGGGGTATGGAGAGAAGGCAGGTACGGGATACTGAGTTGGATGATCAGCCATGATCATATTGAATGGCGGTGCAGGCTCGAAGGGCCGAATGGCCTACTCCTGCACCTAATTTCTATGTTTCTATGTTTCTATAATAAAATCTCTGTTCGAAAGTAGATTTTCCAGATGGATGTTGATGGTCAAAGCCTGTGAGCATGTTCATTTGTGCTAACATTTGTATAAAGAAGTAGGATTTGGGTAACTGAGACCAATGGAAATCAAATTTCCCTGGCCCATTGGCTATAATGTCTTTGAGGAAAGCAGAAGCCTTCAGATCAACAAGGAAACCAGCTTCAAATAATCGTTTCAAATCATTTCAAATGATCTTGGTGACAGAGACCCTGTGTAACTCTGAGAAAGAGAACAAATAATTTAAGTAATTGTTTTTGTCGAAAGCATTAATTGTTTTTTTTATTAAGGATATTTAATTCAATCACAATGGAAATGTTTTGATTTTCTTCCCACAGTTCGGCTCTTAATAATTTCATCATTAACGTTAATCCTGAACAGTTCTGCAACTTTAACATCACGGAATACGCATGTGCGAAGGTGAGAATGGGTCACAGTGTAAAGATCATGTAGGGATGTATATTTAAGTTGCTGAGGGACAGATGTCAGTAGAATTCTGCATTGTGCTTCTTTTCTCTATTAATCTGATTTACCTACCGATGAATGAAATGGATTGAATGTCTGAAGGCTCAAAATTCCATTCCTCTATGTCAGTGGTTTTTAAGCTTTTCAGCCCCACGACCCATCAGACATTCTTGGTCAGTACCGTAACTCCCAAAACAAAAATTGGAAAAAAAAACAGCTCGATTTATTAACACATGTCTGCCAATTTGTTCATGATATATGTATTTTTATTTCTATTTATTTTTTACTGCACACTGAATGGACACTGGTTGAACAACGTTTTTTTGTTTCCTCTGGGTATGTGAGTACTCGGGAAAATGACAATAAAGATATACTACATGATTGAGAACTTTACCACTCGAAAGCCAGCTCACCTCTGCGTGGAATATCAAAACAGTGAAATCTGCGCCAATTTCTTCACACATTGCTTTGAAGATTCTTGAGTTTGTTGTGCTCCCTTGGATGTTCACAATCTTCACCACATCTGAAAGCACTTCTCAAAGCCAGGAGGGAGAGTCTTCATCGCTAAACCATGACGATGTATCATGCAATAGGTGAAGGAGACATGTAGAGCGACATCCTTCACAAAGGCTTTGAAGCCGGATCTGCATCCGACTATGGAAGGTGCCCCATCTGTACACACCCCGACAAGTTGTTCCCAGCCAAGCTCATATTTGATGAGGACATAGAGTCTATGTGCTACACCCAGTGATTAATACTTCTATATTCTGACAAGAATTGCAAAGGCATAGTCGCACAGTGGTAGAACTGTTGCCTCACAGCGCCAGATCCTGACTATGGGTGCTTATTGGTACGGAGTTTGTACGTTCACCCCGTGACCTGCGTGGGTCTAAGACATACAGGTTGTAGGTTATTTGGCTTTGGTATATTTGTAAATTGTCCCTAATATGTGTAGCATGGTATTAGTGAGTGGGGATCACTGGTCGGTGCAGACTCAGTGGGCTAAAGGGCCTGCTACTGTGCTGTATCTCTAAACTAAACTAAACTAAACTAAGCTAAACAATGGATAATTCAAAGACTTGCAAATACAGCCATGTTCATTGCATACTTTACCTATTCAGCATCATCCCAAGAATTCAAGGATTTATTGGATAATATCAAGCAGAATTGTGTGTTTTGATGGAACATGGACAACTCATAAACTGGCAGAGGATGTTACAAGATATTGATTTTGATTGAAAGATGCAGCATGGAAACAAGCCCTTCAACCCACCGAGTCCACGTCGATCATTGATCACCCGTTCACACTGCATCTAGTTCACCTATGTGTAGGAAGTAGATGCAAAAATTCCACTTTCTAATCTATTCCCTACACACTAGGGGCAATTTACAGAGTCCAATTGACCTACAAGCCCACCCGTCTTAGAGAAGTGGGAAGAAACCGAGGCACCTGAAGGTTGTCACTGGGAGAACGTGCACAGCACCCAAGATCAGGATTGAACCCGGGTCTCTGGTGCTGTGAGGCAGCGTCTCTACCAGCTGTGTCACTGTGCTATGTAAGACTATTTCTGTAATACATCGTGGAAACATTGGTTACTAAGGAAGTGAATATTTTGTGACATATTAGATGATATATTATGATATATTAAAATATCTTGGCTGGCTAATCACATTTTTCTGTATGAATTCCATTGCAGACTGATTTACTGAACCGTGGCATAAATAGTGATGCCTTGACGAGTATTTTTGACTGCTTTATTGGCGACCAGGCTCTGAATATCTCAGATGAAACAGCGTTGACTGTTTTCTTGCAGAAATTTAATGAGACTACACTAAATGAAGCATTGGAGAAATTGAATAGGAAGGTAACTAATTATAGGTTTGCTTTAATTTATTTATCTTTGGGATGTAATAAAATGGATTCCCCTGAATACAATTGCACACTTGGCTAAATCAGGTAGGAATGGCAATTTATTTTCCCTTTTTGGGGATTGGTATTAGCAATACAGTCACTTAACCCCCCCCATTCCCGCACTGATCTTTCTCCTTTCTGTCCTGGGTCTCCTCTACTGTCAGAGTTAGGCCCAATGCAAATTGGAGGAACAGCACCTCATATTTTGCTTGGGCAGCTTACAACCCAGGAATATTGATTCCTCTAACTTCAAGTAACCCTTGCGTTCCCCCTTTCTCCGTCCCTCCACAACCTTAGTTCTCTGACTAGTTTCTCTGTCCTCCTGATTACATTTTGACTGATTGTATGCCTCGTTGTCACCTTCCCCATAACCAACAATGAACAATTCTACATTTTCCTTGTTCACCATCTCCTTTGATTTGTGTTTTCACACCTTACGGTTCCATATCTCTATGTCTCCCTCTCCCCTGACTCTCAGTCTGAAGAAGGGTCTCGACCCCAAACGTCACCCATTCCTTCTCTCCAGAGGTGCTGCCTGTCCTGCTGAGTTACTCTAGCAATTTGTGTCTACTGTTTTATGACAATCCAGCAGATTTGTGCTTATCATTACAATGTGGCCATTCTCTTATTAAAATCTGAATTCTTCTTGGAGTTTAACCTCCTGCTGTCGACTTGAACTCTGGTCTTGAGTTATTATTCCAGGCCTCTGGGTTCCTTGTCCAGTATTGTAACCGGTGCAGTGTCACCGAGTTAGGTCAACTTTTCTTGTACTACTTTGAATCCATAAGATCGGGGGTGGAAATGAGACGTTTAAAATGGTAAAATTGTTTGACAGAGTGTATGCAGTGAGATCATAGTTCTCATGAGAGGCTAAATCAGCTTCAGTAGTTCAATGGTGCGTTTATTGTCATGTGTACAAAGTGCAAACGCACAGTGAAATTATTTACTTACAGTAGAATATCACCATTCGTAAGCACAACACCAATTGGCAAATTGTACAGAAATAGTCTACTGATCCTGCATGCAAGAGGCGCCAGGTTTGGCACCATTTTCAAAGTTCAGTCTGGGCTCTCTAGTTGTTATGAGCGCTTATGTATTTTGAGGAATAGATCCTCTAATTTGAGGAAGAACGTTCTTGTTATTGAAGGAGTGCGGCATAGGTTCACAAGGTTAATCCCCGGGATGGCGGGACTGTCATTTGTTGAAAGAATGGAACAACTGGGCTTGTATTCACTGGAATTTCACTGGAAGGATGAGAGAGGATCTTATGGAAACATATAAAATTATTAAGGGATTGGACAAGCAGGAAACATGTTCCCAATGTTGGGGGAGTCCAGAACCAAAGGCTACATTTTAACTATAAGGTGCAGGCCATTTTGAACTGAGATGAGAAAAAACTTTTCCACCCAGAGAGTTGTGAATTTGTGGAATTCCCTGCCTCAGAAGGCAGTGGAGGCCGATTCTCTGGATGCATTCAAAAGAGAGTTAGATAGAGCTCTTAGGGCCATTGGAATCAAGGGATATTTGGGGAAGGCAGGAACGGGGTACTGGTTGTGGATGATCAGCCATGATCACATTGAATGGTGGTGCTGGCTCATAGGGCCGAATGTCCTACTCCTGCACCTATATTCTATGAGTCTATCTGGAAACATGACTTCCTCATCATATTGTGGAAGAAGAATGGATAGCACTACATTAATGGTGAATTGACTGAGAATGCCTGATCAGATTGATTGATGATTACTGTTCATAGTTTTCTTTGATTTCTCAGACTTGACGCTGAAATTCCACCTGATTAGCACTTTAGTTCTCAATCCCTTTGTTTCTGTGAAATCGGCATCTGTAGAAAAGGCTGTTTAGCAATGTGTAATTGTTTCCTGAAAACTTTGTACTGCTATCTTAATTGGAGTGTTCAAAACTGATCGCAATATCATGTCATAGGGATGGCTTCAGAGGTACAGCATTAAGGGAGGAAAAGTGGAGGGAGCTGTGTCATGGAATCAAACAGCACGGAAACAGCCCCTTGGGCCCAACTCATCCATGCCGACCAAGATCCCCTATCGTTATCCTTTACCTATGCGCTGTGGACGGCATAATTGTATTCAAGTATAGTCTTTTCTTTGACTTGATGGCATTCTAGCAAAGGTTTTTCACTGTATCTCGGTGCACGTGACAATAGTTAACTAAACTAAAGCAAGCTCGCCCCATTTGCCCATCA
Source organism: Leucoraja erinaceus (assembly GCF_028641065.1). Lineage (NCBI taxonomy): Eukaryota > Metazoa > Chordata > Chondrichthyes > Rajiformes > Rajidae > Leucoraja > Leucoraja erinaceus. The sequence goes on from NC_073396.1 coordinate 6,015,713, forward strand.
TGGTCAATTTGAAAGGAGTTAACGGACAGTTTTAATTATGTTTGTGCCATTCATTAATTGGTATCAGGTTTAGAAATATTGCTGATATGATACGTTATTACATCTCTTAAAACCATTGTTAGTGTACGTGATGACTGGGTGTCTTAACAATCTCTTGTAAACTAACTGCAGTCTGTAAGGTGTAAACTATATAGGTTGTAGTGTTAGATTTATGCTGATTAATATGGAATGCATTAATCACCATTTTATCGTGATAGGAGACAATTTGATTTCAGCATCCTGTGATAATTTCCAACATTGCCATTAACAGGGTAAATATGTGGATGATGTGAATTAAATATTAAATACCATTAAATTAAATACAGGGAAATTCGCAAGCGAGGGGACCCATGTGCTGAAATCAAATAATGGACTTGGATTTGAGACTCACGATAAGAAACCTATGCTCATCTCAGTCCACAATTCTGGGCTAATGTACACGATTATAAGACAAATGAAAATACTCTGGTTGTTGGGAATTAAAAGAGAAAGCACTCGATGAGCCTTGCAGTTCCGTGTACAGATATGGAGAGAGGCTGAATGTCTCATGTATTTACCTGACATCCAAAATGGATGATGTGAACAGGGTTACCCATAATGAACCCTGAAGAAGGTTCTCGACCCGAAACGTCACATATTCCTTTTCTGCAGAGCTGAGTTGGATGATCAGCCATGATCATATTGAATGGCGGTGCAGGCTCGAAGGGCCGAATGGCCTACTCCTGCATCTATTTTCTATGTTTCTATGAGTTACTCCAGTCTATCGTTCCGATGAGGGAATCTGACACAGGGTAGAATGTTGGAGTGATTAAGTGACCAAAATGATCTTTACAGTGTCATACGGCATGGACACGGGCCCTTCGGCCCAACTTATCAATGCTGATCGAAATGTGGTCCCACGCCCACATTTGCTTTGTATCTCTGTGTAAACCTTTCCTATCCACATAAATAACTCTAAGGCCACAAGAAGGGATAATGGGAGCATGGCTATAAAATGGTTACATTGGTGATTCTGATGGTGTAACAGAGTATGAAGGAAGCTTGGCATGTCTGGCAAAGTGGGAGAGTTTTTTAGCTCCCTCATCAGAAAGTGGAAGATGGATGTGAAGTGACTGGGAATGAGTGCTGAGATTATGTTGTCATTTTCATTGATTTCTCAGGCTTGACACCGAATTTCCACTTGTATATGTTAGTTCTCCATCGCACCTTGTTTTACTCTGTTTCCGAGAAACTCAACACAAGCTGCTGGAGTGGGGCATCCTCCAGTTATGGGCTCTGAGCTGCAATATTGAATCTTATCCAGCGCTCCTATTTTCTCTCGGAAATCAGGTCATTGTAAAGGAGACGCAGAGTGCTGGAGTAACTCAGCGGGCCAGGCAGCATCTCTGGAGAACACAAATCCTATGCATGTTCTCCAGAAATGCTGCCTGATCCACTGAGTTACTCCAGCACTTCGTGATCTTCTTTTATAAACCAGCATCTGCACTTCCTTGTATCTCGTTCTGAAGGGGAATGGCAGGACTGGGAGTAATGAAGGTGCTTAGGACTGGATTCTGAATCCACTCAGCCCTAGTCCCACCCAAGTTCTATAGAAAATAGGTGCAGGAGTAGCCCACTCGGCCCTTCAAGCCAGCACTGCCATTCAATATGATCATGACTGATCATCAAAAATCAGTACCACCTTCCTGCTTTCTCCCATTATCCCTAGATTCCGTTCGCCCTAAGAGCCATATCTAACTCTCGTGAATACATCTCCCATCTCTCTATTTTTCCAGGATGTGGATTTATTCTCTGCCATCTTGTAGTCATTTCCAAGCCCAAGTTTTGAAACTTGTGAAAGGTCATAAGGTCATAAGTCATAAGTGATAGGAGCAGAATTGGACCATTTGTTCCATTAATTTACTCTGCCATTCAATCATGGCTGATCTATCTCTTCCCCCCTAACCCCATTCACCTGCCTTTTGGCCATAACCACTGACACCCTGTACTAATCAAGAATCAATCTCGCTCTACTTTAAAAATATGCATTGACGGCCTCCACAGCCTTCTATGGCAAAGAATTCCACGGATTCACAACCCTCTGACTAAAGAAATTCCTTCTCATTCCTTCCTAAAGGAACATCCTTTAATTCTGAGGCTATGACCTATTTTCCTAGATTCTCCCATTAGTGGAAAGATCATTTCCACATCCACTCTATCCAAGCCTTTCATTATTCAGTATGTTTCAATGGGGCATCCCCTCATCCTTCTAAACTCCAGCGAGTATAGGTCAATGTTAACCCACTCATCCCTTGGATCATTCTTGTAAACCTCCTTTTTGAAATTAAGCACAATGTTATTTATTTCAGACTCCAAACACAGACACAATTCCTCTCCCGACGAAGGTCATATTTCTAAACTCTGTGTGGGACATTGTGAAGACAAATGAAAACTTAACTCAGCGGGACTTCCTGGCAGAATTGTTCCAAGAACGACTCAGGCCATTTATTGCTGGCATTTCCCAGTCGGCAGTGAGCCCACTTCTAACGAGAAACCTAACCTGTGATGGTTACCAAGAAGTGTGAGTAAACAACTCTTAGTTTAATCTAAATCGGAAGAATAACCCTTTAAACATTTGAATTTGTTATTACTTAGAACATGTAATTATCATTAACTGATTTGCCACACATTGAGGACGTTTCTTTCGATTACAATTCAGACTATTTTTATTAATGTGAACTATGTCAAATCTACAGTAATTTTAATTGTCTTTCTCTGTGATAGTGTTAAAGGACTTACTAATGGATTCGGAGACATGTCACAAGAAGTGAGAAGGACTGTCCTGAAACAGTGGATCTTTAATTACCTAAATACCACAGGTAATGTAGAAAACCAATTGCAATTATCCAATATATTGCAAATAATGTTAGAAGAATTGTTGGTAAAAATTTGTCGTTGATTTATTTCTTCAGAAATCTATAGACTGTATTTGGTTGCACTACTGACTTTGGTTACCTAGCACTATGATTATTAGTTTATTGCATTATTAATTTTCACTTGTGTGTTTATGGCCCTGTGAAGCAGCAGCAAGTAAGAATTTCATTGTTCCGTTAACAGTGGATATTGCAATGAAACAAGGCAAATGAGTGGCGCAGCAAGAGAGTTGCAGCCTCACAGTGCCAGAAACCCGGCTCCGATGCTGACGACAGGTGCTGTTTCTATGTAGTCTGTACGTTTTTCCTGTGACCACATAGGTTTTCTCCGGGTGCTTCGGTTTCCTCCTACATGCCAAAGACGTGCAGGTTTGTAGGTTAATTAGCTTCTGTAAATTGTCCCTAATGTGTAGGATAGAACTAGTGTACGGGTGATCAATGGTCAGCATGGACTCGGTGAGCTGAAGGGCCTGTTGCCACGCTGTATCTCTAAAACGAAATTAAAAAAAACAAATGCTGTTGATTTAGTTTAGTTTATATTAGAGATGCAGTGTGAAAACAGGCACTTTGGCCCACTGAGTCCGCACAGACTAGGGATCCCCACCCACTAACACAATCCTACACACTAACACAATCCTACACACTAGGGACAATTTACTATTTAAACAAAGCCAATTAACCTACAAACCTGTACGTCTTTGGAGTGTGGGAGGTAACCGGAGCACTCGGAGAAAACCCACACAGGTCATGGGGAGAACGTACAAACTCTGTACAGACAGCGCCCGTAGTCAGCATCGAACCTCGTCTCTGGAGCTGTGAGGCAGCCACTCTATCGCTGCGCCATTGTGCCACCCTAATTGGTTGATTATTCGTACAGAGAATGTTTCATGGAGTAATATCTTCATGTTCTACGAAGGACTATTTTGTATTCTTCCAATGATAAGAATGTGTACAAGAATGATTTAGTGATTGAAAACTCACCAAATGCTTTCTGCTTTTCCTCAGCGTTTTCTCTTAATTGTTATGAAGATCCAAAGTTTGTTGTATTTCTGAGGGATTCGTTTGAAATTTTAGTTCGCTTTCTAACCCTGAAGGATGTGTTTGCTCTTATGTCACTTAACAGTGTGTCTGAGGTAAAGATTAATTGATTATTCTTGTGGAATTGGGTAACTGGAATTGGGATGCCAGGTCAATATTATTCATGAGACCAGCCTGTAGCTATTACAACTAAACTAATAATAATCCCATTTTGATCAGTTCTACTGAATGTCTTTGACCTGAACATTTGACACTGTTTCTCTTTCCATAGGTGCTGCTTGACCTGCTGACTATTTAAAGCAGGGGTTCCCAACCTTTTTCGTCCTGTTTACCCCTGGCAACTTTAATAGCACATAACAAAATTATTTCACTTATTTATGAACAACTAATGATGAACAGATATTCTGGTATACCAGAACCAAACACAGTTAGTCAATGAGAATAAATATGTACAAATCCAGAATCAACAAATTTACCCCTTGGGTATGCACAATTTACCCAAGGTTGGGAACCTTTGATTTAAAGCATGATCTGTTTTAATTTTCTAGTTCTACACTGGAATAAACACTCTAAATGTATTTATAACGCTGCAAACAATTTAATCTGGGCCATTTCTTGGAAGAGTATAGAATAATTTCACCAGCTGTTCAGGACACAGCAGTGAACTCAGTGGGAAATGTCCTGCATTTATTGGCCCTGATTGAGTGCGTGCCTATCTGCTTCCCAGTAAATCAAACGTCCACATCAACATTTATGATAAAAGGAAGAAAGAAAGTCCTAAAGAAAGGTATAGGAGTCTGAAAATCATGACCTCCAGTTTCAGGAACAGCTCATCCCAACAACCATCAGGCTCTTGAACGGAGTGGGCCGAAGGGCCTGTTTCCATGCTGTATCTCCAATAAAAACGAAAGATTGCTTGCGCGTCTGCGTCCATCTCTTCTCTTGGTGGTACGTTGCCATGCTTCTCATTCACCCTGTGCCATCCAGAGTCAAGTAGAAAGAGTGACTTCCATAACAAATCAAAAACATTGATTTAAAGGGTGTACACAGCACAAACTTCATTAGAGATTGTCCATGACTAGGTAGAGCATCATGCTTTGCAGTTGAATTACAGATTAGTATTGAAGGACATCGTATTAGACCACTACCTACCGTGTTCCATGTGTTCAATGCTAGCAATGGTCACCAGGTTAATTCCCGGGATGGCGGGACTGACATATGATGAAAGATTGAGCTTATGTTCACTGGAATTTGGAAGGATGAGAGAGGATCTTATAGAAATATATCAAATATCTTAAGGAATTGGACAGGCGTGATGCTGGAAAAAAATGTTCCCAATGTTGGGGGAGTTCAGAGCCAGGGGTCACAGTTCAAGAATAAGGGATAGGCCATTTCGATGAGGAAAAACTTTTTCATCCAGCGAGTTGTGAATCTGTGGAATTCTCTGCCACATAAGGAAATGGGGGCCAATTCACTGGATATATTCAAGAAAGAGTTAGATATAGTTTTTAGGGCTAACGGAATCCAGGCATATGGGGAGAAAGCAGGAAGGAGATTCTGATTTTGGATGATCAACCATGATCATATTATAGACAAAAGACAATAGGTGCAGGAATAGGCCATTCGGCCCTTCCAGCCAGCACTGCCATTCAATGTGATCATGGCGGATCATCTACAATCAGTACCCCGTTCCTGCCTTATATCCCCTGATTCCACTCTCTTTAAGATCCCTCTCTAGCTCTCTCTTGAAAGTATCCGGAGAACTGGCCTCCAGCGCCCTCTGAGGCAGAGAATTCCACAGACTCACAACTCTCTGTGTGAAAAAGTGTTTCCTCATCTCTGTTCTAAATGGCTTATCAATTATTCTTAAACTGTGGCCCCTGGTTCTGGAGTCCCCCAACATCGGGAACATGTTTCCTCCCTCTAGTGTGTCCAAACCCTTAATAATCTTATATGTTTCAATACGATCATCCTAAATTCCAGAGTATACAAGCCCAGCTGCTCCATTCTCTCAGCATATGACAGTCCCGCCATCCCGGGATTTAACATTGTATTGAATGGTGATGCTGGCTTGAAGGGCTGAATGGCCTTCTCCTGCACCTATTTTCTATATTTCTTTCTTTCTATGCCTAGTCAAGTTAAAATGGTGAGGCTGCCTCGACTGTAAATGTAACTAAACTCATGTTAAAATGCTCATTGCAGTTTACATTTCAAACTAAAAAACGAATAATGTTTTTATTGCTGTAACTTCCCTGGATTTATGTCTTTAGCCCAGTCTACGTCCAGCTGAATGTATACATTTCTTGTTATGTTTGATAGATATTGGATAACATCACTCCAATGGAAGCAATTGAGATCCTTCGCAGTCCCGGGTTCCTTGACGATTACGGTATTCTGGCCACCATCTTAATTAATATCTCTCCGATCAATAAGTTGACTGAACTTGCTTATCTCTTCCTCGCCGAGACTGAAAAAGTGAGCTACAAATGTTGCTGTACCTTCTGAAATCTCACTATGTACGACTTTTCCAACTAAGCTGTGCATTTTATCAAAGGAGGAGTCTGCAGTACCTGAGATTGTGTTTTTTGTTTAAGGAATGATATTGGGTGTACCCTAGCCAAAAGACAAATTTAATTGGTTGGGGAATTAATTTTACAAAGGTTTGGGAATTTGGCACGGTGGGGCAGCGGTAAAGATGCTGCCTTACCGCTGTCTGTACGGAATTTGTATGTTCTCCCCATGACCGCTTAGGTTTTCTTCGGTTTCTTCCCATACTCCAAAGACATACAGATTTGTAGATTAATTGGCTTGGTATAAGTGTAAAATTGCCCCTAGTGTGTAGGATAGTGTTAATGTGCGGGGATCGATGGTCGGCGTGTACTCGGTGGGCCGAAGGGACTGTTTCCATGCTGTATCTCTAAACTAAACTAAACTAATTATGTTCCTTAATAGTCATAGAGCCAAACGGGCTCTTCGGCTTAATTCAACCACGTCAGGCCTAAGCAACCCCAAATGGCTGGGCGTGTTGCCTGTAAGAGTACATATCACCTCAATACTTTTTCAAATGAGAGTGGGTATTATTGTTAAGGAAATGATTAGAACATAGAAATACATAACACAGGAAAAGGCCCTTTGGCCCCCAATGTCCATGCTGAACATGATGCCAAGTTAAACTAATCTCTGCCTGCATATGATCCATATCCCTCTTTTCCCTGCATACCCATGTGCCCATCTAACAGCCTCTAAAACACCACTATCACATCTGCATCCACCACCACTCCTGGCAGTACATTCCATGGACCACCACCACCTTCAATGTGGGGAAAAAAATTCGCCCCGGCCATCTCCTTTAAACTTCTATCCGTCTCACCTGAAAGTTGTGCCCTCTAGTCTTTGACATTCCCACCCTGGAGGAAAAAAGGTTCTGACTGTCTGCGCTCTCTATTTCTGCTCCATGAATAGCACCCACAGAGTCAACTTTTCTAATCAAATTGATAGGGTGAATGTGCAGTTTTTTACCCAGGGTAGAGGAATTAAGAGCCAGAATACATAGGTTTAAGGTGAGTGTGGCTGTTATATAGTCCCTGCCTCAACTATGTCCTCTGCCAGATAGTTCCATACACCCATCACCCTTTTGAGTGAAAAAGTTGCCCTTCAGGTTCCTATTAAATCGTTCCCCTCTCACTAAGGTTCTCTGGCTCTTGATCCCCCTACCCTGGGCAATAGACTCTGTGTATTCACTCTATCAATTCCCCATGTGATTTAATACTCTTCTATAATATCATATGTGGAAATAAAAGATGTGATTGGTGGTGGAAGATCAAAATGGAGCAACCTGATGGAATATGTGTTGTCAAGCATTTTTTTAAAACTATTTTGTTTTAAAACAAAATAAAACATTATTTTTCAGATTAATTTTACAGCTGCTGTCATAGATGGCATCGAGCTTGAGTTTTCCAATAGCTTGTCTGGAAAGGGTAATCCTGAGTTGGCTGAATGGTTGAAAGGTGAATTCATTCCATCTCTGGCTTTGATTACTCGTACCTTTTTCACCACCCACGATGACCAGCCATCCATTCCCTGCCAAACGTTCTATAAAATGTAAGTATTTTTTCTTGTACTCGGTCCTTAACTGCAATGCTTATAGTTTTCTGGCTAACATCTACAAAGAGGTCGGCACGGTGGCGTAGCTGTAGAGATGCTGCCTTACAGCGCCAGAGACCTGGGTACAATCCTGACCATGGGTGCTGTCTGTACAGAGTTTGTACGTTCCCCCCGTGTCCAGCGTGGGTTTTCTCCGGGTGCTCCGGTATCCTCCCGCACTCCAAAGACATACAGGTTTTTAGGCTAATTGGCTTCCATAAAATTGTAAATTGTCCCCAGTGTGTGCACGATACTATTAGTGTGTGGGGATCACAGGTCAGCGCAGACGCGGTGGGGTGAAGTGACTGTTTCTGCACTGTATCTCTAAACTAAACTAAAACGACTTTTAGATTAAAAAAAGCCTTCTCCGTATCTTGGTTTTCCATTCCTTTGAAGAACATCGTAGCAACTTTACTGCTGCCTCTCATCCAGTAGGCTTCAAGTTTGTTGGTGGAGGGGCCATTTTCTTGTTAAACCAGTGACCCACAACAAATTCTGTGTTTTTTTTTCAGTGTTGGACAACTGAGTAATTTCAAAGAGAAAGTGAATCCCAAAGATCAAGAAAGCATACATGAATCTCTATCAAATTATGCGAAAGGTAAGGATGTAAATACAATTGGCCATTTGTATTAAAATGTTGTGGTTTGATCCATCTATCAAGCACATAGAGTAATATTTTTCATTCTCCCATCCTATATCTCCAGTAACTAATCCTTTTTTCATTCTCCTCTTCAAATGTTTTCTAGTATTCAATTACATTTTAAAAGCACGGTTATAACAGTAATTGTTCTGATGAAGCATACTTTTAGTCTTGAAGATACAGCATACAAGCAGGCCGTTCGGCCCACCGATCTTGATCACGCGTACACTAGTTCTATGTATTACACACTAGCGGCCATTTACTGAAGCTAATTAACCTAAAACCTGTACGTATTTAGGAGGTGGGAGGAAACTGGAGCAAACCCACATGGTCACATGGAGAACGTGCAAACTGCGCAGAGACAGTGCCCCAGGTCAGGATCGTACCCAGTTTTCTGGTACTGTGAGGCAGCAGCTCTACTGCTGTGCCACTGTGCCACCCCTTGATCCTGAAGTACATAGAACAGTACAGCACAAGAACAGGACCAACATCCCATAATGTCTGTGCAACCATAATGTCTAGACAAACTCATTTCTGCCTCTGTATAATCACAATCCTTCCATTTCCTGCATATCAGCTAACCAATGTCTCTTAAATGCCACTATCATATCTGCCTCCACGACCAACCCCAGGTACTCACAACCTTCCGTGTACAAAACTATTCATCCCAGCCTTGATGGCTGAAGTCAGGATTGACATGGAATGGAATACTTTATTGTCACATTTGACAAGGCACGGTGAAATTCTTTCTTTGCATACCCAATGTATACAAATAGCAGCCACCTGTTGCGATGACAAAGTACCACCGGCTCCTCTTTGTTCTCCCCCACCCCCCCTCCACTCCCACAGCAATTGCCCCATGGCAGGTCCTTGTTCTTCCCGCTCCCTCATGGCGGGCCCTCCATTGTTTTTCATCTCCCACCCCTGCACTCTCATTAATCGCAGACCGCCAGTCGACCCGTGAGGCTTCACCGCTGCCACAAGGCGGTAATCATGTTAAAAATTTATGACTTTGGCTGGATGACTCATGTTTGCAAATTAATGACTTGTTAATTGTTAAAGTCATTGAGTCAATCAACATGGAAACAGGCCCTTCAGCCAACCTTGCCCATGCCGACCAACCAAGATGGGTCCATCCATATCTCTCTAAATCTTTCCTATCCATCTACCTGTCCAAATGTCTTTTAAATGTTATTATAGCACTTGCATCAACAATCTCCTCTGGCAGCTCGTTCCATGTACCTACCACCCTTTCCATGAAAAAGTTGCTCCTTATGTTCCTATTCCATTTTTCCTCTCTCACCTTAAACCTATGTCCCCTGGGTTTAGATTCCCCTACTCTATGCCGCTACCCTATCTATTCCCTCATGATCTTATACACCTCTGAAAGACCACCCTGATCATTCTATGCACCAAGGAATAAAGTCCAAGCCCACCCAACCTCTTCCTGTAGCCTAGGCCTTTGAGTCCTGGTAACATCCCTGGAAAACCTGAATTGAATTGAATACATTTTAATAGCCAAGTATGTATACATACAAGGAATTTGCCTTAGTGCTTTGCTCGCAAGTAACAACATGATATACAGTATAAAAGCTCTATACAATATTAAACTTCTGTGCATTTTTCAGTTTAACATCTTACCTATACAGGGTTACCAAAACTGAACACAGTACTCTATATGTTGCCTAACCAACATCTTGTACAAGACTTGTTAGTAATTAATTGGACAAATAGGCTTTTAGATGTTGATAAGTTTTTATTTCTCTGAATTGAATCACTGAAAAGTAACTGAATCATTTTTTGTTTTTCTTTTTCAGCATTCCCACTACATTGTTATAACAATACCAGTCTCACTCTATACTTTAAGAAATACTACCAAAATTATTTTGACTTAATATTTCTAACGGATATACTTACAATGGTACCTCATGATCGTTTAACTGAGGTAATAAGCGCATGATTCTGTTGTCGCGATTGATTGATTGATAGAAAAATGTAGCATGGAAACAGACCCTTCAGCTCACCGAGTCTATGCTGACCATTGATTACTTGCTCACATTAGTTCTGTGCTATCCCACTTTCTCATCCATTCCCTACACAGCAGAGGCGACTTACAGAGGGTCAATTAATCTACAAACCCTTATGTCTGTGTGATATGGGAGTAAACCGGAGCACACAGACAATGTACTATGCAGTCTCTGCGTAGAACAAATCTTCTGGGACGAAGATTAGTTCTAGGCTGTAAGTAAAATGAATTGGGTAATTTTCCAGGTGGGACTAGTTTAGATGGGGCATTTTGGTCAGCGTGGGCAAGTTGGGCCGAAGGACCTATTTTCATGATGTATGACACTTTGTTTATGTTTGCTCCATTTATGGCCAACCCTGAATATTCACACCCTGACCTCACTTACCTAGCCTTGCTATCTCCTCAACAGATTTGATAAATATCTCGCACCTCCTGCAGTCATTTGTTGAAACTTTTTAGTGACTGAATGGGTGGACAGGATGGTGGATGGAAGTGGGTCATCGGAAGAGGCAAATTGTCTGCTATCCGCATAGTGCATGGATTGGAAACCTTCATTCATCCCATATGCTGGCTCATTCGGATAGACCTCAATATAGAGTCATGGAGAAACTTTCCCACACCGACAAATATGTCCCATCTGCACTAGTCCCACCTGTAAGGCAGGAGGCTTGAAGGCCAGACCAGGATATTGGAAGTGTAATGGGGAGAAAGGGTCTGACCTAGAGGGACCATAACTACTGGTGTCTGTGATAGCCATGAGCAGAGTATCCAGTTAGATAATGCTGCCTGACCTGCCGAGTAACTTCAACACTTTGTGTCTGTTTTTAAACTTTTTAACACTAATCTGTTTTGCACAGCTTGCTTCAAAATGTCTACATTAAGTTGCAATATTCTTTACAGGTGTTGGAAAATACTGACCCCAAGGAATTGGTTGATCTGCTGCTAATACCTGAATTCATTAACGACCCAAAGGCTCTGCCCATCCTTGTGTTGAAAATACGATCCAAGGAGTATCTGAGTGACCTCGTCACGGAATTTGTCACCAATATCCAAGAAGCAAGTTGTCGATCTTACTTTTACCTTTTGAGACCAATTGCTGTAGCACAGATAAACTAAAGACCTTTCCGTGATGGTGCCCATTGTGAGAGAGATGGGTGCCGGGGTATTTAATGGAGATCTGAGTACCTTTGCAGCTGGAGTGGTTTGTTGTTGGCAAATACAGGTGTGGAAAGGACAGTCTATTTATCTCACCTGTTGCTTAGCAGTCACTCTGAAAGAATGTATTCTGCACCAGCATTCACTGGCCATGTCATTGGGTATTCTTATGGCAGAGATTGACAGATTCTTGATTAGTAAGTTCATAAGTTGTAGGAGAAGACTGGGCATTCGGCCCATCAAGTTTACTCCCCCATTCAATCATGGCAGATCTATCTCTTCCCCCCTAACCCCATTCTCCTGCCTTCTCCCCGTAACCCTTGACACCTTTACTAATCAAGAACCTATCCATCTCCACCTTAAAAATATCCATTGACGATACCTTCACAGCCTCCTGTGGCAATGAATTCCACAGATTCGCCATCCTCTGACTAAATAAATTCCTCTCATCTCCTTTCTAAAGGTACGTCCTTTTATTCTGACGCTAGTTGCCTCCAGTCCTAGACTATCCCACCAGTGGAAACGTCCTTTCCACATCCACTCTATCCAGCCCTTCCACTGTTCTGGGTTACAGGATCAGGGGTTAAGGTAAGAAGGCAAGAAAATGGGGTTGAGAGGGAAAGATAGATCGAATAGCGGTATAAACTTGACGGGCTAAATGCCCTAGTTCTGCACCTAGAACTTATGAACTTATGAAGGGGATGTGCCAATAATGGGTATGAAGGATGAGACCCGTAACAGTAGTTGTAGGGGTAGTGGAATTGGACCCCAATAACTGCATTCCCTCAGCATTTTGCTCTGAAGGTTGCAAATTTTCAGACCCACCGTAATGGAATTTGCTTTTATTTTAAACTTAATATTTTGTGGGTTTTTTTCAGGATTGGCATTTCTATAACATCGTTGAGGGCATGTGGGATGTGTTTAACGGAAGCATATTTGAAATCAAAGGCACAGATGTGAGGGAATGGTTAAACGTCACATTGATTCCGGCCCTACCACTCATCAGCAACTCCATCTTCAACAACACCCAAAAAGTCCAGTGCTTTGCACTTAACGGAATGTAAGAAGATTTCTTGTATGTGATAAAACGATAACTTGAATTGTGTTCGTGGGTACATAGTGTGAAATTTCACAGACGATTCCTCAGAAGACTCATCATAAAAATGATCGAGCAGAACATGTATACCATACAGAAGACAGATGCAGAAAGCAGGAGGTACTCAGCAGGACGGACAGCATCTTTGGAGAAAAGGAATGTGTGACGTTTCGGGTTGAGGTCCTTCAGACCCGAAACGTCGCCCATTTCTTCTCTCCAGAGATGCGGCCTGTCCCACTGAGTTACTCCAGCTTTTTGTGTATATATTCGGTTTGAACCAGCGTCTGCAGTTCCTTCCTACACATGTGTATCATACAACTGTTGTATTCTATTTTTGCTTTACCCTTCTCTGAATAGGTATTGTCGGTAGTTGCCCAGGTCGCATTCTGTCCATTTTAAGAACTGCTAACTTGATGCTGTGAAGTTTGAAAATACCATTTACTTAACTATTGAACCTTTTTGACCAAATGGCCTATTATTTGTTACATAATGACACATGTATATCAAAATTCTGCTTCTGTTAAGTATTGAGGATTTTGTTTCAATAGAATTGTAACTATTTGTGAAATTGGAAAAATTTTACAATTACACAGCAGTAGCATTAGGGTTGTCACGGTGGTGCAGCGGTAAAGTTGCTGCCTCACAGCACCAGAGACCAGGGGTCGATCCTGACTATGGATGCTGTTCTGTATGGAGTTTGTACATTCTCCCTGTGACCGCGTGGGTTTTGACCGGGTGCTCCGCGTTCTTCCCACATTCTAAGGATGTGCAGGTTTGTAGATTAATTGGCTTTGGTTAAAAAAAATGTAAATTGTCCTTAGTGTGTAGGACAGAGCTAGTGTTTAGGGATTTCTGGTCGGCACAGACTTGATAGAACGATGGACTTCTTTCCGCCCTGTCTGACTCCATAACACCTGGAGGAAATCTACGCGGTCATAAGAACGTACAAACTCCACACAGAAATCACCCGCTTCAGTTTCTTACACTATTGAGGACAGATGAAAATTAATTTTCCTTTCATGCTGAGGCAGGTTTCAGAAGTAAAAAACCGGGAATAAATAAGGAAACTCGGAATGGGAGAGCCAGCTGTCAGAAGCTCTCCAGAGATATCCAATTTGAAAGTTTTTTTGGGGGAATTAATCTGTCCAAAAGTCTTGAGTAAACTCTATCAATGTGTTAGTTCCCTGAAATAAGCTGGTGACAAAGCAGACCTGGTACCTTTGGAATATTATATCAGAGTCTTGTCAAAAGAAGTGTAGGAAGGAACTGCAGATGCTGGTTTACACCGAAGTTAGACACAAAAAGCTGGTGTAACTCAGCGGGACAGGCAGCATCTCTGGAGAGAAGGAATGGGTGATGTGTTGGGTCTGAAGACTCAAAATGTCACCCATTCCATCTATCCAGAGAAGCTGCCTGTCCCGCTGAGTTACTCAAGCATTTTGTGTCTATCTTGTCCAATTGGGAAGGGGAAGAGTATCAATGTGGTGTTCTTAAAAGTACCACTGGGACCAAGTATAGCCTCGTGATTTAGACTTGAGACAAATAGCGTGGAAACAGGTCCTTCGGTCCACGCTGATCAGTGATCACCCCGTACACTAGCAACATCCTACATACGAGAGACAATATACAATCTTTACCAAAGCCGATTGACTTATAAACCTGCACATCTTTGGAGTGTGGGTGGAAACCAGAGCACCCGGAGAAAACTCACAGGGAGAATGTACAAGCTCCGTACAGACAGCACCCGTACTCAGGATCGAACCCGGGTCTCTAGCGCTGTGAGGATCAACACCGCCGCTTTTCCACCGTGCCGCCCCAATTTCTGGACACTTAATTTGTCATTTCCTATGATGTGTTTAACTAATGTAAATCTGTTTGATTTTCTTTAGTGTTTCATTACTGAGCACCTTCAAACATCGGCTTACCCTTTCTGACCAGAGGATCATCTATAACAATTTCCTGAAGTATGCAAGAGGTAATCAAAGAAAGCTTACCTGTTTGTGTTCATGTATTTTATGACATTTTGTGACATTACAGGGGAATAGATTTAATTAGATTCTCTGGGGTAACTTTTTCATACCAAGGGTTGTGTGTGTATGGAACAAGCTGCCAGAGGAGGTAGTTGTGGCTGGGACTATCGCAACGTTTAAGAAACAGTTAGACAGGTACATGGATAGAACAGGTTTGGAAGGATCTGGACCAAACGCAGGCGGGTGGGACTTGTGTAGCTGGGGCATGTTGTCGATTTGGCAAGTTGGGCTGAAGGACCTGTTTCCACGCTATATCACTCTATGACTCTATTTCAACAAAGTCTGTGGAGCAAAGAAGGTGGTTAGAAAAGCAGTAAATGAGAACGTGCAAAGCCTTAACAAATGTGCAAGGATTGAGATTTAGATTTAGGATTATTATTGTCACATGGTCTGAGGTACAGTAAAAAAGTCTAAGGAAAGGTCTCGACCCAAAACATCACCTATTCCTTTTCTCCAGATATGCTGCCTGACCCGCTGATTTACTGCAGCATTTTGTGTCTATCTTCAGTGAGAAGCTTTGTTTTACATGCTATCCATGCAAATCAGATATACCATGCATAGCGACATAATTATTTATTTTACTGTTCATTATTCCATTTTCGCTCTTCTGGGTGAGTTGCTAACTGCATTTCGTTGTCTCGGTACTGTACACTGCACAATGACAACGACGATTGAATCTGAATCTGAATCTGATCTGAGTTTAAACTCAAATGCAATGGGTAGAGCAAAGGGGGAAGACACAGGGTGCTGAATATAGTTCTCAGCGTTGTAATGAATCAGTCTGTTAGACAAAGTCCAATGTCCACAATGGGGTAAAGATGAATCAAACAGTACAATTATTTCTGCCAGCAAATTAGTGAAAGACAATAAAGTTAGAACATTCTTCAGCTCCTCTCCGCCCTGCTGTAATTCACAAAGAGTACCTGCATCCAGTGTCAATTCAGTGGAATTCATTGCCATAGACGGCTGTGGAGGCCGAGTCATTGGATATTTTTAAGGCCGAGAATGACAGATTCTTGATTAGTACGGGTGTCTGGGGTTATGCGGAGAAGGCAGGAGAATGGGGTAGAGAGGGAAAGATAGATCAGCCATGATTGAATGACGGAGTAGACTTGATGGGCCGAATGGCGTAATTCTGCTCCTATAACATGAATTTATAAACTTATGACCCACTTCTTCTAGGTCCTCTGAATTATAACATTTTGTTTGGAGTGACCTTGCACAAAGTTGGTATGGGGCCCCCCTTAACTTACCTTTGTACATAGATTTGCAGTTTATAGTTTTGAATAATTAAATCACTTACTCCATTGCAGGATTGAGTTTTGAGATGTTAATGCAAGTTGATATATCTATTCAATGAATAGGATGACTGAACAGTAATTGAATATTTGTTGCTTTCCAGCTTTTCCTCAGTATTGTTTTGAAGACTACGATTTCCTTCTCTACATGAAGCTCTATCTCCAAAACTACATCAGCTTTTTAACTCTGCGCGATCTGATTTCGTTGGTTCCTCCTGATCGTGAAGTTGAGGTAAAAAGTGAAAGATTTCCTTTAGAGATACAGTGAGGAAACAGGCCCTTCGGGTCCGCGCTGACCAGCGATCCCTGCACATTGGCACTATCTTACACACTAGAGACAAATTTTACATTTAACAAGCCACTTAACCTACAAACCTGTACGTCTTTGGAGTGTGGGAGGAAACCAAAGATCTCGGAGAAAACCCACGCAGGTTGAGAACGTACAATCTCCTTACAGACAGCACCCTTCGCAGGGATCTAACCCGGATCTCTGGCGCAACAAGACAGCAACTCTACCGCTGCACCCACAATGAAAAATAAATATATTTTTTAAAGATACAGTGTGCAAACAGGCCATTTGTTCCAGCAAGTCTGCGCCGACCTGCGATCCCCACACACTAACATATCGTACACATACTAGAGACAATTTTACAAAGCCAATTAACCTACAAACCTGTACGAGTAGGAGTAAACCAGAGCACCCAGAGAAAACCCATGCAGATCAGGGCTGAACAGATAGCATCTGTAGTCAGGGTCTCTCGCGGTGTAAGGCAGCAACTCCACCGGTGTCCCATCAAGTGAACAAAAAGTGAAGAAATAACTAATTACAAACTCCTGCCAGTACTGGGCAGGCTCGATGCAGGAAGGAAGTTTGTATCCATGCTGGGGAAGTCTAGAATTAGAGGGTAGAATGTAGAGGGTAGAGAAAGTAAGCTATTTAATACTGTGTTGAGGAAAATTATGAGCCTGTGGAATTCTCTTTCGTAGAAGGTATTGAAGGTAATTCAGTAATATTATTTAAGAAGAAATTTATTCTATTCAAGAAGGGAAAAAAAATCCCTCTTTGTTTCTTTACAGGTGTTGAATAGTATTGATATACATGAATTAGTCGAACTGCTGACTTCACCTGGATTCAGTGATGACTTTAATACTTTAACAAAGGTGGTGCTCAAGATTAAACCCATCCAAAATCTAACCCTGTTTCTCGAAAGGTTCTCCAATGCAACAGACGATGTAAGTTGCAAATGTTTTCTTTTTCAAGTTCTCAGATCGCAAGGTGTAGCCAGAGGACATGGGTTGAAGGTGAGGGGGAGATTTAATAGGAACCAGAGGGGTATCTTTTTGAGTTTAGTTGAGTTTAGATTAATTGTCACATGTACCGAGGTTTTGTTGCGTGCCAACCAGTCAGCGGAAAGACAATACGTGATTGTAAACGAACCATCCACAGTGTAGAGATACATGATAAAGGGAATAACTTGAATAACGTTTAGCGCAAGATAAAGTCCAGGAAAGTCCGATCAAAGATAGTCCAAGATTGCCATATCTACAACTGGCAACCGTAATTTGTCCATAGTGATAGTGGGTTCACAATTGTACAGGTGAATCAGAGACATATAATAGAAAATAGGTGCAAGAGTTGGCCAATTGGGCCCTTCGAGGAAGCATCGCCATTCAATATGATCATGGCTGATCATCCAAAATCAGTACCCCATTTCGGCTTTTTCCCCATATCCCTTGAAACTCAAGATATGGGAACTCACCAATATCACAGGGAATTATGTTATAATTTCATATCGTGAATCAAAATCAAAGAATGCTGGCTTTATTCATAAATGTTATGTTTACTGTCAAGTCTAATTACCACAGAGATGTCACAAGGCAAGCAGTGGAATTTATGTTAAGAGATCAGAAATGTGGAATTTAATTTGTAAAACAACATTATTTCCTTTTTCTTTTCAGAGCGATCTTTTGGCTGCTGTAATGGAGGGAGTGTGGATTTGGTTTACTGAAGCCCTCCCTGAACTCAACAATACAGAGGTGGATGAATGGCTTAATGTCAGACTAACCCCCTATCTGCCATTTATCGCCTTAAGCTCCTTGGTTTCCAACAGAACACTGCAAGCCCCGTGTCTTCAGTACAGGAGCATGTATGTACATTTGTAAACTAAGCTAAAGTACTTAGAATTTCAGGCAATTTCCTCTCAAATTCAGTACCCATCAGAATACAATACACTTAGAAGCAGGTTTTTTATGTTACCCCATTACAGGAAGGATGTGGAGGCTTTGGAGAGGATGCAGAAGAGATTTACCAGCATATGCCTTCAATTGCTTGCGTTTATAAACGCTACGATCAATGATACTTTATTGTCACATGTATCTGGGTACAGAGAAATGCTTTGTTTTGCATACAAGCCTGTAAAATCATATAGCAAACCTCACCTAGGCAGTGTGCAAGTGTCGCCATGTTTTGCCGCCGACAAAGTTACAAAAATTCACTGAATACTCCTATCTACCGATTGATTCTATGTGTGATGGCAATCAATGTTGATTTGTATGCGTTTTTATGACGAAGAAATGGATCACACTGGCAAATTCACAATTATTGCCCATTTTTGGTTAACCTGAGAAAAATATTGTGGCCCTTCTTTCACTGGTTTGTGAGCCAAGTTCATGTTATAGAAGTAGAATTGGGCCATTCGGCTCATCAAGTCTACTCCGCCATTCAATCATGGCTAATCCCGGCCTCCGAATCCCATTTTCCTGCCTTCTCCCCATAAACCTTGACACCTGTACAAATCAAGAATCTATCTCTGCCTTAAAAATATCCACTGACTTGGCCTCCACGGCCGTGTGTGGCAATAAGTTCCACAGATTAACTACCCACTGACAAACAAATCTCCTCCTCACTTCCTTTCTAAAACAGCGTCTTTTAATTCTGAGGCTATTGTGTTAGGTTCAAGATAAGTAGTACTTCAGTTCTACGTGTGATTGGTAGTGTACGTTCCTTGGTCTGAGTTTGGCTCCGAGTTCATTAGTTTGGTTTAGTTTAGTTTATTGTCACCTGTACCAAGGACCAATGAAAAGCTTTGTGCCCTATTCAATTAGCAGTAAGACCATGCACAATTACAATCAAGCCGTTCACAGTGTACAGATACAGGAAAACAGGAATATGTGTGTATTTGTCCATACGTGAGAGCATGCAAGAATATTTTGTGCTGTGTATATGAGTATTTGGTTTAGTTTAGAGATACAGAGTGTGCACATAAGTGTTTTAGTTTCTGAATATTTGTCAGCATGCACATGAAGAAACAAGGAGGAAAGGAAATAACAAAGGGAAATAATGACAGGTATAATTGATTCAGGTGTTTATTTTTACATTTATGTCCATTTCTATGATTTCATTTTAAAGTGAGCTTCACTGCAATTAAATTTGATATGAAGATGAAATGCTAATTTTTAAATTAAATTCCATCCTTAGTGTAAAAGCACTGAATGTTCTATACCCGAAGATCAACTCAGAAAAAAGGCTTGAAATCTACAATGGGATCAGAGTTTACCTGCTGCAAGGTGGAGTTACAGTTTTTATTCTAAAATTGTTATTATTCAGGCATTTACTGTGGAGAAGTGACTCTTTGAGTTGATTCGGAATGTAATTTCTGTTTTGTGAAGACAGATTTTGGTTTGCCAGGTGTTTGGATGTTTATATTGGTTTATAAACTGCCACATGTGCATGTGATCCTTGAGCACAGAGGAAACACAGATATAATTGACTGAAAGGCCTTTTCCTTAGCCATAATGTTCTGTGTTCTGCGTTTTCTGATCCTCTTCACTTCAACTTTAAATGTTGTGATCTACAATCAGATTAACATTCAGAGTAGAAAAAGAGTTTTGTGAACATTTTTCATTGTATCGGAAGGAACTGCAGATGCTGAGTTTATACCAAAGATAGACACAAAACCACATACAATGGACCATTGTGGGCTCCACCCTTCCTGGGTCGCTGATTTGCTCTGTACCTTTTCATCCCTCTAGTTTCCCCTCTCCCCCTGACTCTCAGTCTGAAGAAGGGCCTCGACCTGAAACATCACCCACTCCTTTCCTCCGGAGATGCTGCCTGACCTATTGAGTTACTACAGCATTTTGTGTCTATTTTAAGAATTTCAATGCTCTGGCATATGACAATTATAAACATGTGAATGTTCTTTGAACACTTTGAATGCATTCTGAAAGTGCAGTTGGCACATTTAATGTACAAAGCATTTTACAGTCAATACTTATTTTCCTGTCAACATTAAGAAGCTGATTGCTGCTGATCTGGACTGCTGTCAAACTATTATTAATATTTCCCACCTTGGCTGCTTTAATGCACATTAAAGAGAATACTGTTTGCTAGTATTATAAAGATAAACAGGCTGGCAGATGGGCACAGTTAGGTTGAGGTATCAGGTAGATTAATTGGTTTAAGTATCTTTCTATCATTACAGTATTTTATTTACTTTGCATTGTAGGTCCTAAGCCAAAATGCTATAATGCCAGTGATCCCTTCCTGAAGTCCGCTGCTTGGTTCTCTCTATATCTGGGACAGTATCTGTGTCAAGCGTCAGTCTCTGATTTTCGATTATTTTCTGATAATGAGACTTTGGTAAGTACTTTTTCATACTTCATGTCAGTGGAAAGAAGAACCTTAACTTAAATGTTTTTGATTGTGTGGAAACATGTCCTCAGTACAGAAGAATGTACCGTAAACCCTCAAGGATTTCAGTCATAGCGGGCTGTCTCTTCCAGAGCAGACTGCGGAGGTCATTGAAATTGACAAGGCATTTAAATTGACCAGACATGATTGGTCTTTGGCTTTTCACCTCCAGCTCTTCACAATCCTCCCCCCACCCCATCCCCTACCTCTAATCTGAAGAAGGTCCCGACCCGAAATGCCACCCATCCTCTTTCTTCAGAGATGCTGCCTGACCCACTGAGTTATTCCAGCACTATGTGTCTATCTTAGCTATATGGAAATGTTGGACAAACATAGATTGTTTGCTCTGGAGCATCAGAGGCTGAAGGGAGACAGGATAGTTTTGTTTAGAATAGAGATACAGCGTGGAAACAGGCCCTTCGGCCTACCGTGTCCTCGGCGAGGAGTGATCACCCTGTACACTAGCAATATCCTACACACTCGAGACAGTTTACAATTAAACTAAGCCAATTCACCTACAAGCCTGTATGTATTTGGAGTGTGGGAGGAAACCGGAGATCCCGGAGAAAACCCAGGCAGGTCACGGTGGAGAATGTACAAACTCTGTACAGACAGCAACCGGAGCCGAGATCGAACTCAGGGCTCTGGCGCTGTAAGACAGCAACTCAACTGCTGCGCCACCATGCCAGTACATAACTGAAAACCAAAATGAGCCAATTTTATATCAGACCCATGTAAACCTTCTACTTATCACCTCAAAGTTAGCCAGGTGAATTTAAATTTCACTGAAGGAGCTAAATATTTCCAATTTCTCTCAACCTTTGTACAGCTTCAAGAGTTTGCAGCAAATGAAGAAAACCTGCAACTTCTGGACAAATTGACGTTAACAGATGAAGTCGCGGCAGCCTATATTAACTTCCTGGCTAAAAACAATCCAAATTTTAATGCTGCAAGGTATGTGTCCGGTGAATTGATATTTTCATAATGTGTGAAAGGGAAAATGTCATTCATTATATTTATGGATTTGAACCAAATAAACTGCATTCTAAAATTGGGACTGTTGTAAATCATATTTTTGATTTTCTTCTTTGAAATTCACAGTTTATCAAAATAAATGAGCTATTATTTTTTAATTCAAGTAATTCATGTATTAGAAAGCACAAAAGTACTTCAGTTTGACTTTGTATTGGTTGTTGTTTTACGGTATTTTGCTTAATGAAGGGGGATGGTTCATTGAGTTAGAAATTGATCCCATTTAGATTCAGTGAGGCCAACTATTTTCTTCCCGATAGTGACTGACATGGAAAACCGAATCAGCTTTCTTCTCCCCTTCTCTGTTTTAGAATTTTCTTTTTTTCTGAAGTGCTTATGGGCCTGTGTGTACACAAATGCACATTGATGTACATGCAGGTACTTCTCTTAGTTTAGTTTAATTTAAGCTTGAAGAAACAGCATGGGAACAGGCTCATTTCCATTGCTATATCTAAACTAAACTAAACATTCTCTCACCTTCCCCTCCCAATCCTACCCTCTGGAATGACAGACAATAAGTCCTGATATATTGAAACCAAAGACATGTCATGAGTCCAGACCAATTGCCTGAGCAGTACCTCAGTTAGAGCCTTTCACTGCCTTGTGGAGAGCAGTGTATCTCACTCCACTCAACAATAGATTGGCACCATGGGGACATATGAGACTGCAGGTGCTGCAATCCAGAGCAGCAATCTACTGAAGGAATTCAATGTCTAGAGCTGCCTCTGTGGGGAGAAAAGAACCAAAGGCATTTTGGCTTGAGACCTAGCAACCGACTTGCAGAATCTCCATCTTAATTGTCAACAATGCCTTCCCTCCACACACATGCTGCTTAACCCATGGGAATTTCCTACAACAGATTGTTTGTTGTCATAGATTGGGATCACGTCTGTTAGTGAACTTTGTGACTTCTTGATTGTGTATATAATAAATTGAATGACTTGTCTATGACTTGGTAATGGAACCACGTGAGGTCCAACGAGATTCACAGGTTGATTTTAGAGTTTTACTGTCAACAATCACTGAATTTTTAAGGTAATAAAGTATATTAAGTGTGTTCGAGGAGACTGATTCCCCACAGTCCCTTGAGGGAGATAGAGACTGTGGGGCTAGAGGGCGTGAGCTGTAGGGAGAGGTTGAGTAGGCTGGGTCTCTATTCAATGGAGCGCAGGAGGATGAGGGGAGATTTTATGTGGTATACAAAATAATGAGAGGAATAGATCAGGTGGATACAGGTAGAGTCTTTTGCCCAGAGTAGGGGAATCAAGGACCAGAGGACATGGGTTTGAGGTGAAGGGGAAAATATTTAATAGGAAAGGGTGGTGAGTGTATGGAACAAGCTGCCAGAAGAGGTAGTTGAGGCTGGGACTATCCCATTGTTTGAGAAACAATTAGACAGGTACATGGATAGGACAGGTTTGGAGGGATATGGACCAAGTGCAGGCAAGTGGGACTAGTGTAGCTAGGACATTGTTGGCCGGTATGGGTGAGTTGGGCTGAAGGGCCTGTTCCATACTGTATCATGCTATGAGTTGGCTTAAAATTGCCTGGAAATAAGAGTTGATCTTTTACCCTTCTATTTGATCCAATCTGTACTAACAGCTGGTGTAACGTGGATTCCTAAATTTAGAAGGATAAGGGGGGACATTGAAATTTACCAAATAGTGAAAGGGCTGGATAGAGTGCATGTGGAGAGGATGTTTCCGCTGTTGGGAGAGTCTAGGACCAGAGGTCATAGCCTCAGAATAAATGGACGTTCCTAAGGAGATGAGGAGAAATTTCTTTAGTTAGAAGGTGGTGAATCTGTGGAAATCATTGTCACTGAAGGCTGTGGTGGCCGTCATTGGAGATAGATAGATTTTTAATTAGTACGGGTGTCAGGGGTTATGGGGAGTAGGTAGGAGAATTGGGTGAAGACGGAAAGGTAGATTAGCCATGATTGAATGGTGCAGTAGACTTGATGGACCGAATAGCCTAATTCTGCACCTATGACTTATGAACATAAACTTACTGTTGCCTTTCTTTACTTCTCTAATGGAGACAAATATTTTGATTGCTTATGCAGTTGTTTGGGTTGTGGTTTGTGTCTAACTCTGCTTCTATGGAATGGGGTTGTGCTTTTTAAAAAGCTATTGCTGTTCTAATATCTGTAATGTATTGATAGGTTAAGACATGTTTCTGATTCTTTCACCTGTATCTGTTACGCTGTTCCTTGTAAAAGCTTTCGATAGAAGGATAAAATTTGTATTCTACGCATGTGTACAACTAAAATATATTGCATATGTAATAATCGGCTCACATGATTACATGTGTTATGTTAATTTGGAAACTGCATATATTTTAATTGCAATTTGTTTTCCTGTTCTATCATCATTTAATGTGAAGTTAACAACTGTAAGCTTCTAATGGATTAATGGATAAGCTCTCCAAAACTTCTTGCTTTGCTCACCCGCTGCTTTTGCGTTCTTGTTCTGGAGGTCGGTGCATGAACTTACTCATTTTGACGGTTACTTGTTACGGATCATGTTGCATTACGATGCATGCCTCTCTCCAGTGAGAACAAATAACTCACCGTAAAATGGCTTCATTAAATGCATGATTTCTGGGGACTGCGTCTTGGTTACTTGAATGTATCGGCTACCGTCGACTTGTGATCAGCTTCTCCTGTTGCAACAACAAAATAAATTTGTACATGATTGTAAACATTTTGTGTGCTTTCCAACATTAGTAGCTCTCACATACAAAGTGACCTTTGGGAATTGTAGAATGGATTGTCGTATATATTATGTTATACATTGAATCCTGTGCCAAATGTGCACCATTGTTAGTGTCAAATTTGTGGATGTTATCAAATGAGGGGGGAAATGGGATATCTGATGTCCAGGATTTTCAAAGGCAAATCAGGGAGAACCATGCTTTCTATGGAAGAGGGGTTGGGAACTTAATGGATTCATGTTCAAGGGTAAGTTGGTGAACACTTTATTACGCCTTGATTTTGGTTATAATGAAATTTAGTAGCACAATATGATTAGATTTTGATTAATATAATGCGATGGAACAGTTTTGTGATTGATATATTTTACAATAATGTATAATTGATAGTTTGCAATAATGTAAATATTTTGGGAGTAGACTTTGGAATTGATCTTTTGGTATGATGTGATTTGGGAGTAGAATTTGATTATTGGCGTTATTTTGTAAGCATGTGATCCAGTATGTGTTTGGTTCACTTGTAGAAGTAGAAGTAAATTAGTAGAAGTCTGTCTTAATTTAATTGGTGATAATGAATAAAAGTTTTGGAGACTTAAACAATTGATCAGTCAAGGTAAATAAGATCCATAATTTGGACGACATACTTGATTCAATTACACTTTCAATTATACTTTATTCAATTATACTTTATTATCCTGTGTACAGTGATACAGTATCATGTGTTTTGCATACAACCCAGTAAAATCATGTAGCTGACCTCAAGTGCACAAGTGTCACCATGTTTTTACACCGACAAAGTTACAAAAGTTCACCGAATAGTCCTGTTTACTGATTGCCATCTTGCGTGGCAATCTCCTCCACCCCTCCCACCCTCACTCAGAAACACAGAGATATAGATCTTCTGTATCTTTATGAACCTCACTTTTTGCTCTGACACAACTTACTAAGTCTTTATGCATTTTAAAGACATTTATAATATTCTCAGAATTTAATGATTTAATTGTGCATGAAATTATGCACCAAATTATACGACAGAATGAAATATTCCATTTTAGTAACAGACTTCACTGTGGCTGCAAGATGCCGAGAGCTGGAGTACTGAAATGCGTACTAATGCTAACCTTGATTAATGCTAATTCTTTTCCAGTCTACCAAACTCTCTGCTGTGCTTCATTGGCAAAACTAACCTGCTTCAGAATCTGACTGTGCAACAAACGTTGACTTTAGTCAGAAGGATAAACAAAGTATGTGGGCTTAACGTGCCAAGCAACTCATCTACCGATGGAGCATCACCTCCTGAAGAGCCAACAGATGTACAACTGCAGGTAAAAAAACTAGTCACAGCAAAACATTCCTAGCTCATGCGAGGACACAAAGTGCTGGAGTAACTCAACGGGTTAGGCAGCGACTGTGGAGAATGAGGACAGGTGATGTTTCGGGTCGAGACCTTTCCGACCATTACATTTTGGGTTGAGATCCTCGAACTGAAATGTCACCTTTCCACGATCTCCGAGTTTAGGTCATAATAGATAGGAGTAGAATTAGGCCATTCGGCACAACAAGTCTACTCCCCCATTCAATCATAGCTGATCTATCTCTCCCTCCTAAACCCATTCTCATGCCTTCTCCCCATAACCTCTGACACCTGTACTAATCAAGAATCTATCTATCTCTGCCTTAAAAACATCTACTGACTTCCACAGATTCACCACCCCCTGACTAAAGAAATTTCTCCTCATCTCCTTCCTAAAAGATCAACCTTTAATTCTGAGACCATGACCTCCAGTCCTACACTCTCCCATTAGTGGAAATATTCTCTCCGGATCAACTCTATCCAAGCCTTTCACTATTCTGTGCATTTTAATGAGGTTCCCCCCTCATTCTTCTAAACTCCAGACCCAGTGCTGACAAACACTCATCATAGGTTAACCTACTCATTCCTGGGATCATTCTCCAGAGCCAGCACATCTTTTCTCAGATATGGGGCCCAATACTGCTCTAATGTGGCCTGACCAGTGGCTTATAGATAGTCAACATTCCTGTTTTTGCATACAACCTCTCTTCAAATAAATGCAACCATTGAGTTTGCTTTCTTTACTACTGATTAGACTTGCAGATCCTGCACCAGCACTCCCAAGTCCCTCTTGGGTCAGCCGACTTGGGGCTACTGACTATCCTGCGGTCCAGGTATAAGCTCAGAGGCGACCACGCTTTTGCGGTTGCAGCACCTAGACTGGACCAGCATCCCTCTTCTCATCAGAACTGCCCCCTCCAGCGACTACTTTAAGTCTAGACTTAAAACCTATTTCTACTCACAAGCTTTTCTTGAGGCCCCCTGAGGGAGCGCTGTATGTATATATTTATGTATGTATTGTTAGACCTATGTACCACTGTATGTAGCACGTTAGCACCTGCACTGATGTAAAGCACTTTGGTCAATGAGAGTTGTTTCTAAATGTGCTAAAGAAATAAAATTGACTTGACATGACTTGACTCTTTTCGACCTGATTCTCCCTGAACTGCAGAGTTACTACAGCATTTTGAGTCTAAAGAAGGGTCTCGACCCAAAATGTCACCCAAACTTTTCAGTCAGCACTTTGAACACTTTGGGGCAAACCGCAGTCGGATTGTCGCTGTCACAGGTTGACAATATTGATGGGAACACTCTGGAGCAAGCCCTGCCAATCCTGAGCAACGTCACAGGCTGGAACATTGGCCAGGCTAATTCCATCGTAAACAAGCTCCTACAAGGCGGTTTTGAGGTGAGTTAATGTATAAATCAGTAATGAATCAATTAGTAACAAGGTAAATGAAATGAATGCCTATCATATCTCAAGAACCTCTGGTGCTTAAAGTGAATTTGCTGTACAAGGTTAATATCTGTATCTGAGCAAAGAATCTTCAAAGAGCTGTATGTAAAGTTACTGACTGTGGAATGATAGAGTGCAGCTGGAAGTCTGGTTAGCTGAATTCATGCAGAACAGCAGTCTGACTCTGTGTGTTGTACATCCCTAGGATCACACCTTTTCATACAGTGGTAAATCTTCTCTGTACCCTTTCCAGCTTGACAACATCTTTCCTATAACGTGGTCCCCAAAATAAACACAATACTCTAAATGTGGCCTCACCAATGTCTTAGACAACTGCAACATTACCTCTGAACATTTCTACTCAATACTCTGAGTGATGAAGGCCAATGTGCCAAAAGCCTTTTTGACCACCCTATCTAACTTTGATGCCGCTTTCAATGAAATATGTATCTGTACTACTAGATCCCTCTACTCTACAACACTCTCCAGATCCCTACCATTCACTGTGTAGGTTCTGCCCATGTTAGTGCTTCGAGAAAGCAACACCTCACATTTCTCTGTATTAAATTCCATCAACCATTCCTCAGCCCATCTATCCAACCCATCAAGATCCTGCTGCAATTTTTGACAACCACCTTCACTCGTGATAATACCACCCATTTTTGTTTCATCTGTGAACTTCCTAACCATGTCACGTATGTTCTCATCCAAATCATGGAAATGGGTGCACCAAACCCTGAGGCACACCACTAGTCACAGACCTCCAGTCCAAAAAGCAACCTTCCGCCATCACCCTCATGATGCCAATGATGCCAATTTTCTATCCATTCAGCCACCTTTCCTTGAATCCCATGGGATCTGTCCTTCTAGAGCAGCCTACCATAAAGACCCATGCAGAAGGTAAATTCTTCTGCAAGAGCATTTAGTCTTCAAGCAAATGTTCAATGGTGTATGCAGTGGGAAGATCAGCCAATATTTTCAGTCATTTCTCACGACATATTCTCTGACATGGAGAATGGGGGAGGTAATCACAATATTATGCCACAAATCTTGAAAATGAATTCTTGATAGCCTGGCCAATTTGTGACATTTGTCTTTCACTTTTTAACCAGGTCAATGACACGGATAGACTGCTGGGTCTGGGAAGCCTGATTGTCGGCATTCCCAGCAATGTGTTCCGACGTATTAATCCCGAGATATTTATCAATGTAATCTCAAACACGAGGTTTGTGCAGGACATTCAAACAGCACCACAATCTATACGGACGATCTGTGTTCTGCAGGTGAGCAATGTGATTGTCAGGGGTACAAAATGTGATCTGTTTCTCACGGACTGTCTAGAATGATGTTATCAACATTAATGCTGTTGTCTGATACCTGTTCTCGCCTTCCAGTAAATTCTATCCTATTTTGTTGTAAATCAGGTGCTGAGGAACGTCAAGAACCCAGCCGCCACTGTGAGGAAAATCCCATCTGGTCTCGTCAAAGAGATTCCATCTGTGCTGTTAACCTCCAACTTAAGCATCATCGACGTGAACAATAAACAGTGGACTCCCAGTCAGGTAGATGATCTGGTTGTTTACAGCAGAGACGATGGCTGTAATGAGGAAGATCACAGTGAAAGGCCTTGATAGAGTAGATGTGGAGAGGATGTTTCCACCTGTGGGAGAGTCTAGGACCAGAGACCATAGCCTCAGAATAAAAGGACTTGCCTTTAGAAAGGGGACGGGTGATAATTTCTTTAGTCAGAGGGTGGTGAATCAGTGGAATTTATTGCCACAGACGGCTGTGGAGGCCAAGTCATTGCAAATTTTTAAGGCAGAGATTTACAGATTCTTGATTAGTACGGGTGTCGGGGGTTATGGGGAATAGGCAGCAGAATGGGGTTGAGGGGGAAAGATAGATCAGCCATGATTGAATGGTGGAGTAGACTTGCTGGGCTGAATGGCTTAATTCTGCTCGTGTAATCTCTGAATTTATGAAAGTCCACTGCTTCATGTCATTGTACGTTAGATGTCAGGAATATTGTTCCATCCATGTTGTGTGAGCGGTGAGTGTATGAACACTCCATAACCCTGTTACGTTAGTTATTAATTCAAATCCTTTTCTTCCACAGGCTGCCGTTTTCTTTCAAGCTGTGGTCAAATCCAACAACAATTTTGAGACGTAAGCAATGCTCATTTAATCTCTGCCGTTTTTGATGCCTAAATCAGTGCTTCCATGCCTCAGTTCTCAATGTGACATTGACGCCCGTCTATTTAGCTTGAGTGTTGATGTCATCATTCGTGCGATTAGTCTAGTCAAGTCAAGTCAAGTTTATTTGTCACATACACATACGAGATGTGCAGTGAAATGAAAGTGGCAATACTCGCGGACTTGTGTGCAAAAGACAAACAACAAAACAACCAAACAAATTATAAACACAATCATAACACACATATTCTTTTACATAATAAATAATGGAAGGGAAAACGTTCAGTATAGTTAGTCCCTGGTGAGATAGGCGTTTACAGTCCGAATTGCCTCTGGGAAGAAACTCCTTCTCAACCTCTCCGCTCTCACCGCATGGCAACGGAGGCGTTTGCCTGACCATAGCAGCTGGAACAGTCCGTTGCAGGGGTGGAAGGGGTCTCCCATGATTTTATTTGCTCTGGAGTTGCACCTCCTGTTGTATAGTTCCTGCAGGGGGGCGAGTGAAGTCCCCATAGTGCGTTCGGCCAAACGCACCACTCTCTGTTGTTGATTGTTGAGTTTGAGCTTTCTCGTGCATCTAACACGCTCAATGCTTTGTGTTACGACCAATTTACATCAGTAATTAAATTGCTGTGAATGAAGGACACTTGTTGATTTTTCCAGAGTTGTTCACCAGCTGAATACTCTGTCCCGTGCTTTGACAACGTCTAAAATCACAACCTGAGATGTTAACATCGTTTGAGATTGCAGCGGTGTGGAGGTTGTGATTGAAGGTTTTAAAGTGATGACAAAAGTGGACTGTTTATATATTAATATTGCCACAACCTGTTCCAGATATTCACAAGCTGTCCTCAGAGGCTTTAGTTGTGGTGCAACGAAAACCCTCCCATTCCCAGTGTTCCTGAAGCTCGTTCAAGCAGTGAAGGATAAAGAGGTTGTGCTGGATGAAAGTCAGGTGAGAACATTTAAAGAATTGTCAGAAACGTCCAGTTAACCAACTACTGAAGTAAAACTACTGTCTGATGTTGAGAGGAAAATAACTAATAAAAGTGTCTCCATGCTTCAGTTCCCAACGTGACGTTGTTGTCTGTCGTTTCAGCTTGAGTGTATGGCTGGAAGGCTCACTTCTGCAAGAACTGATGTCACATTGGATGTCTTACCTGCGGATGTTCTGCTGTTCAAGTATGTTGTTTCCTTGGAACAGTTTTCTCAGTTTTCTCAGTTTAGTTTAGTTTAGAGATACAGCACAGAAAGAGGTCCTTCGACCCACCGAGTCTGCTCCGACCAACGATCCCCGCACGTTAACACTATGCTACGCACACGAGGGACAATTTACATTTATACCAAACCAATTAACCTACAAACCTGTACGTCTTTGTAGTATGGGAGGAAAACAAAGATCTCGCAGAAAACGCATGCATGTCGCGGGGAAAACGTACATACTCCGTACAAACAGCGCCCATAGTCAGGATGGAACCTGGGTCCCTGGCTCTCTAAGGCAGAAAGTCTACTGCGCCACTTTGCCGCCACAAGTTATTTGTTGAATTCCCCGGATCTGTTTTAAACCAGGGTGCTTGCTGTTATAAGTTTCATAGAAACCTAACATGAGCACATGGACTCAAAGCAACGTGTTTATTCCTCACTGTGATAATTGTCCTCAGTGACCAAGCACAGAGGTTGTGTGGGAAATGGAAATCTCAGAGATTCACACTAAATTATATCTGGAAAGGATGAGGTAGAAATGGTGGTGCTTCCCAATGGGTGTGAGGTATGATCTTGGGTCTCATGTTCACAGGACTGAGTCAATGTGGAGGCATGTGGGGGACAGTGTCCCAATGGGGACATGGTGTGGGGCAGATTAAGAGGGTGAGCCATCAGAAGACCAGAGCCTTGGGCAGCAAGGCCGTTGGATGGCTTGTCAGAGGCATTGTGCCGGGAGCAGGGGTTTGGAGGTTTGGGCCCATTGACTGTTCAGCGGGTCACGATAATTGAACAAATGGAGAAAGA
Organism: Leucoraja erinaceus; assembly: GCF_028641065.1. Classification (NCBI taxonomy): domain Eukaryota; kingdom Metazoa; phylum Chordata; class Chondrichthyes; order Rajiformes; family Rajidae; genus Leucoraja; species Leucoraja erinaceus. The sequence goes on from NC_073396.1 coordinate 6,047,537, forward strand.
AGGCTGACGGTGATCGGGGAATCGGCCATAAGATCAGTGCATGGGTTAGTCAGTACTGTGAGGACCCGTTGGATATCCGAGGGACAGATGGACAAAGAATAACCTTGGACTTTAATGTAGTGTGGTCCAGACTTTTGTTGCACTGTTACTGTCCAGTTGTACCAAGGGAGTCTAAATGGACACAATAGGGAAGAGGTGAATCAAACATTACCCGGCTTATGGAAGGATGGTTCAGACACCTGATAACTGAGGGGAAGAAGCTGTTCCTGTGCACTTTCAAACTCCATCACCTTCTGCCAGACGGGAGCAGAGAAGAAAGAATAACTCTTCATATCAATAATAATATCTTGTGTATTTTCTGTTTTGCTTCATAGTTATCAATACTTCAGGACTCGGTTCAACTGCCGGGAGTTCTTCAAGTTAGTTGGGAAATCGAAAGTTAATACCTTACGGAGAGTATCAGCAAGAAAGCAACGTATTCTGAGTGATGCCAAGATCTGCCTGGTAAGGATGAAGTGTTAAGCAGATGCAAACCTGGGGTTGTTGAACCCGTTATCTTGGCACACCTCCATGTGATCGCATGGTTTGAATTGATATTAAATGTACAACCCTGACACTTTGTCAATAATTGCGCTGGGTGTAAGTGAGGAGGTTTATCAGGTCTGTTCAATTTAGTTTATTGTCACGTGTACCGAGGTACAGTGAAAAGCTTTTGCTGTGTGCTAACCTGTCAGCAGAATGACAATACATGATTACAATTGAGCCCTTTATAGGAATAACATTTAGTGCAAGATAAAGCCAGCAAAAGTTCGATTGAGGAAAGTCCGAGGGTCATCAAAGAGGTCGATAGTAGTTCAGCACTGCTCTCTGATTGTGGTCGGATGATTCAGAAGAGCTAACGCTTCAGTACATTCAATGAATTGTTGATTATTCAGTTGTCAGATGCCAGTCCCAATTGTTGATGACTGTTACGTCCCATACCTACTTTCTTTTCATGTTTATGCAGCGTTTCTGGGTGAAGGTGAACACCAGCATTCCCAAATTATAAATAATGATAATTAATATTCAGTCTGATCAATAATATTCAGTAAAACTCCACGACCTTTTGGAAAGGCAAGTAGCAGAGGTTGCATTTTGAAGGAATTGTTAGTAGAATCTAGTCTGGGAACAACCACCCGTTTAAAGTCATGAGCATTTTTAAACACCATTGTGTTCAACAGTGTGCGAATAATTTGAGATCCATTTAGCTGAAGCTGAAACCCACAGTTGATGTTAAATTGATAACCAGCTAAAAATGTTACCTGTGCAGGAAGGAACTACAGGTGCTGGTTTAAACCAAAGGAAGTTACGGGTCGAGTCTGAAGAAGGATCTCAACCCGAAACGTCACCTATTCCTTTTCTCCAGATATGCTGCCTGACCCTCTGAGTTACTCTAGCTTTTTGTGTCTAAAAATGTAACATGTTCTTGATATGCTGATATATTGTGGCATTATTAGTCTACACAACAAGAGCCATCTTAACAATGAGAAAGTTTTAACTGAGTTGCATCACAGTGAAATGATGCAGAATTAATGTTAACCATTTGACAAAAATCTAGGGAATTACTGGCAACAAGCTGACGAAGGAGAGTGTGACCACATTCGGTCGATTGGTCTGTGAACTTGATGGATATGCAATCCTGGCATCTGATATAACAATTCTGGACGAATTAAAAAAATGTGGCACCTATCAAGAAGATCAGAAGATTGCAATTGAAATTCTCCTCAGAAATGGAAAAAGCAGATATGGGTGAGTGTGAAATGCTCATCCTTTACAATACAGATCACATCTAAGAAGAAAAAAAGTTTCCGTAGTTGATGTTTCACTACGTCATAAAGGAGTTCCTGATAGGAATTTCTAAGAAGAAGAACGTACAGATTCTATCTACAATCCAGTGGAAGCAGGTGACTTGAAATAACAACACATTTAGTTGCCTGATTACAAGGATGTTGCCAGTACTGCACTGTCTGAGCTATAGAGAGAGGTTGAGCAGGCATTCCCTGGAGCATAGAAGGATGAGGGGTGATCTGATAGAGGTCTATAAAATCTTGAGAGGAATAGATTGAATGCACAGTGTCCCTTGCCCAGAGTGTGGAAATTGAGAACCAGAGGCCATAGGTTCAAGGTGAAGGGGGGAAAGACTTAATAGGAACTTGAGGGGTAACTTTTTGGGCAAAGGATGTATGGAACGAGCTGCCGGATGAAGACGTTAAGGCAGGGACTATCGTTTAAGAAGCATTAGACAGGTACATGGATAGGACTGTTTAGAGGGATATGGGCCAAAGGCAGGTAGGTGGGACTTGTGTAATGGAACATGTTGGTTAGTATAGGCAAGTTGGGCTGAAGGGCCTGTTTCCATGCCGTATTACTCTATAACAAAATCCATGGTCAACATATGCTTGCCCAAAACATTCCTGTGCGATGAACATCCTTACCCTGTGGCTGGGTCTATTGCAGACTAATTGATTATTTGGGAATCATTTACAGAGAGAGATTTTTTGTGTTTTTAATTTTGGAGATCAAACTCACTCAGATTAGTAACTAAATCTCATGGGTATATCTTGAAAGGATTTTCATTGCAGAGTAGAGACAGATAGAGAAGTGGAAAAAAGGACCTTTGGTCCATGGTCTCTATGCACCCATCTACACTCATCCTCCACTATTCTAATCCCACTTTATTTTCTGCATATTGCTATTAATTCCCCCACCAGATTTTGCACACTGGGGGTAATTTACAGTCACCAATTAACCTGCCAAATCTCATGCCATTGTGGATATGGCGAGAAAGGAGGAACACCCGAACACGGGTGCAAACTCCACCCTGACAGCACCCAAGAGCAGGAATGAAACTGGGTCTCTGGTGCTGTGACACAGCGACTCCACTAGATACGCCACTGTGTGGTCTTAGATATGTTCCTGTTGAACCTTGAGAGCACGAAGGTTTGGATTACTATGCTACCACTTACAGCAATGCTTCATTAACTCTGAGATATTTTCATTTGTCTGCAGTGTTCCTTCATCCTGGTCCTCGTCTACGATACAAAGCATTGGAAATCTTTGTTTGGCCTTGACTGACACATGGAGTGAAATCGACAGGGTACGCTTTACCGACACAAATTTCATTCAAGTTGACAAGTTGGAGAAATTGTACTTCTTTGAATTCCTTGTTTAGACTAATAGAATGTAGAGTTAAACTTGAACATAGGAATGACTGAAGAATCCATGGTTCATTATGTGCTGCCAACCCTCTCCTTGTGATTGAAATCTCATTTAGGGGATTTCTCTTCCCTTTGACCACATTGGCCGTGCCTGCCTTGCCCTCCCCACCCCTACCTCCACCACCACAAGACCAATATCCTCCCATCTCATCCTCTTTCCTTGCCCCGAGTCTTCAACTTTGATCTGGTTCCAGCACCCTGGTGATCCTCTGTCAGCTCCCACCAGCAGTTCAGCCAGTGTCCTAGGCCTCTGCTCCGTGTTCTCTATCATCACGGTTTGGTGATGTTCAGCTTGGTCTATTACCAAGTTGGGATGGTGAGATGCTGTGCTGCTTGTACTTGTAATCCTCTTGTTCCAACATATTTCAATGGTTCAATGGTGCTTTATTTATCACGTTTGCAACTGCACAGTGAAATTATTTTTGCATATATGACACACGCAGGCACCGCCGTGTTATGGCACCATTTCCAAAGTCCAGATGGCCCGCGGGCTCAATGTGCTGGAGCAGTTCCTGCGAACCGATATCCCTCTCCTCTACTTGTCCGGCCATCTTTGTGTCCCGGGAGCGCCTCTCGCAGTCGACCTTGAAGGCGCTGGAGGCATTACTGCGGTTCACCCTCCTACGGGCCCTTGTTCCTCATGTCCAATGTCGCCAGCTCACGCCTAGTTCCGCCTTGCCCCAAGACTTTGTCAGCACTTTAATTGAGATTCAGACGGATGTTGGATTGTTAAGCAGAGGGATTGATACCAAAATGCCAACTGTTTTCATTCATGCATGATATTTTCTCAGGCAGAGATGTATAATTAACAATGTGTTTAACGTCATCCTTCAACTTTTCTACTTCCCCCATGCAGCCAACCCTTGATGCAGCTCTGCCAAGATTTATCAAGGCAATCAAAAAAACACAACCTCGTGAAGAAGTGTTGAGATTTATTGAGCGGCTCAAGTTAGGAGAAAGGTCGAACAATACTGCAAGTATGTCATCAGTATAAGCATGTGTTGAATAATTGGTGTTGGGGAAGAGTGGTGTATTAATGTGTTCCTGGGTTGATAATCTGCAAACAAAGGCCCACCGAGTCCGCACTGACCAACGATCCCCGCACACTAACACTATCCTACACACATCGGGGACAAATTACAATTTTACTAAGCCAATTCACCTATAAACCTGCACGTCTTTGGAGTGTGGGAGGAAACCGAAGATCCCAATGTAAATCCACACTGATCACGGGGAGAATGTACGGACACCCGTAGTGAGGATCGAACTGGGTCTCTTGTGCTGTGAGGCAGCAACACTACAGCGGCATAAACGTGCCGCCCTCAAGTATAATGTTAAGGGTAATGTTGGATAGGGAGTTGCAGCTTTCAGATCCAGCAGTGATGAAGGTCAGTTACATATATCCTGGCTGGGGAGGGTGCAGCTAGGAGGGGTATTCACATGGGTTGACGTTCCCATACACCTGTTGCCCTCACCTTGCTTGGCGGTGAAGGTTAGGAGGTGCGGACTAAAGAACCGTGGCCTGTTTCTTCATGCATGTTGTCAGGGTGCACTGGGCAGTTACGGTGTGCCGGAGATAGAGGCAATGAATGTTGAGGGTAGTGGATGGTGTATCAGGTCATTTAATGATCCTTTCAATAGATTATCTCTTCCTACATCTGTAGTTATGTATTGAACCCATATCGTTACCACCACTCCTTTTTAACCCCCTCTATCACATCTGAAAACCCCTTAACCCACAACGTTAATCTGCCTTTCCTGCATCTCCATCAACTAACAGAGGTTTGTATTTGCAGCCTGTACAGTGGGAGTGATAGCTCCTGAGGACATCAATGACCTGACGCCTGCAATCTACAATGCAGCCCAGTTGGACCTTTGTTTGAGTGATGCTGTGCTGAAAGATAATGTTCTCCAACTGGGATCTCTTGCCTTTGGTCAAACTCAGCTGAAAATGCTGAAAATGAGACTTCTACAGGTATGTAATCTCTGTGTAAGGACAGAGGATGAATCACACACTAAGTTAGATTAGTTCAGAGATACAGCGCGGAAACAGGCTCTTCGGCCCACCGAGTCCGCGCCGACCAGAGATCCCCGCATATTAACTCTGCCCTACACACACTGGGGACAATGTATACATTTATACAATGCCAATTAACCTGTAAACCTTGTACGTCTTTGGATTGTGAGAGGAAACCGAATATCTCGGAGAAAACCCACGCAGGTCACGGGGACAACATGCAAACTCCGTACAGACAGCACCCATTGTCAGGATCGAACCTGGGTCACTGAAAGCGCTGTAAGGCAGCAACTCTACCGCTGCACCACCATGCTGCCCCTGCCACTTTGTGATAGAAGATATCACAAATAAATCAGCTGATTGAATGATGTAGTAGACTCGATGGACTGAATGGCCTAATTCTGCTCCTATGTCATTTGGTCTTATGATCACCAAATAGAAGATATCCCTAATAAAAGGAGATAAAAACCATGTAGTTTGTGTCAATGATTTTCACCCTGAATACAAATTGTCCAGGAACTTGGTACTGCCATTTATTCTTTGTCAAATAGAGTCAATAGGGGTTGTTCAGAGTTGCTGCCTTACAACGCCACAGATCCGGGTTCAATCGTGACTACGGGTGCTGTCTGTACAGAATTTGTATGTTCTCCCCATGACCGCATGGGTTTTCTCTGATAGCTCCGGTTTCCTCCCACACTCCAAGACGTGCAAGTTTGTATGTTAATTGGGTTCGGTAAAAATTGTAAATTGTCCTTGTGTGTGTGTAGGATAGTGCTTGTGACATGGTGGGCCAATGGGCCAGTTTCTGCACTGTATCTCCAATGGAAATAATGGGATTTTAACCAAATTCGAACAGGCAGGAAAGGCTTCAATTTAATGTTCCGTCCAAACTTTCAGCACCTCCAACAATACAGAACTTGCTCAGTTCCAAGGTTCTCCCATCATCGCTCCACCATGAGGGTTTGACAGGTAGTCATGTGAAACTTGCTGGCGTATCTGTTCCAAATCTTTCGGGGGGGGGGGGGGGGTGGGGGAACCACATAGGGTGGTAACTTCAAGGTGGAACGAAGAGAAGTGGAATCACATTGTAGCTCGGCATTTCAAACTAAAGCAGAATTTGCAGCAGAATCTTAACAAGTAAAATGAAGGCTAACGTTGTTGATATTTCCATACAGATTTATTCCAGTGGCCTCCCAGAAAACCAGCTACAACTATTGGGCAACATCTCCATCGTGTTCAATGTAACAGAAATCAACAGCTGGAATATCACTCGAGTGGAGACACTTTCTGCATTATTGAGGCGAGAGCAGGAAAACATAACGGTACTGACACCAGCATTGTAAACTTACCGAATTGTGATAGGTGTGGATAGAGTGAATGTGAAGAGGATGCTTCCACTAGTGGGCGAGTCTAGGACCAGAGGCATAGAATAAAAAGACGTACCTTTGGAACGGAGATGATTTCTTTAATCAGAGGGTGCGGAACTTGGAATTCATTGCCTCAGATGGTTGTGGAGGCCAAGTCATTGTAAGGTGGATATTGACAGATTCTCGATTAGTACGGGTGTCAGGGGTTATGGGGAGAAGGCAGGAGAGTGGGATTAAGGAGGATAGATAGATTAGATATGATTGAATGGCGAAGTAGACTTGATAGGCTGAATGGCTTAGTTCTGCTCCAAGATCTTATGAATTTATAATTTCTTCACAAAAGTTATTTTGATCTTATTCCATATTAAATTTAGAATAAACCCAACATCACAGAGCTGTTTGGAATTTATTTTGTGTTCTCCAAATGTATTTCTACAGGTTAAAGCCATCATTACAAGATACCTCCGGTTCAATGATGTTCTTAATGCAGTCTCTTTGAAAGCTGTTGGTGGAGGCAACTTGTGCATTCTGGACAGAGAGCAGCTGGTGAACATTTCAAATCTGACGTGAGTGTCACAGCTCAGAGCTTGATTGATGCTTTGTGTCATCTGCAAACTTGGAGATGTTACATTTAATCCCCTCGTCTAGATCGTTAATCTCTATTGTAAATAACTGGGATCCCAGCATTGAGCCTAGCTGCCTACCATCCTGAAAAGGACCCGTTAATTCCTACTCTTTGTTTCCTGTCTGCCAACCAGTTCTCCATCTATGTCAATACCCAACCTCTAATACCATGTGCTCTAATTTTGCCCACTTGTGTGGGACCTTGTCAGAGTATTTTTGAAACTCCAGATGCACCACATCCACTGACTCTGATCCATTCTACTTGTTACATCCTCAAAATCAGAATCCTCAATTCCAGAAGAGTAGTCAAGCATGATTTCCCCTTCATAAATCCATGCTGACTTTGTCCGATCCTGTCACTGCTTTCCAAATGCGCTGTTATAACATCTTTAATGATCAACTCGAGCATCTTCCCCACTCCTGATGCAAGGCTAACTGGTCTATTTATAATTCCCTGTTTTCTCTCTCCCTCCTTTCTAAAAAAGTGTGTTACATTGGCTACCCTTCAGTCCCAGTCCAATGTACAAACTCCATACAGACAGCACCCGTAGTCACGATCGAGCCCGGGTCTCTGGCGCTCTGAGACAGCAACTGTACCGCTGTGCCACCGTGTGGTTGATTGAGTGAAACACACAGCATGGAAGCAGGCCCTTCGGCCCACCGTGTCCAAGCCCATCACCGATCACTCTAGTCCACACTAGTTTTGCAAGTCCCTAACCTGGTGCAATGGTTGAAACACAAACCGAGACTGACGATGTAATCTTACTCCCACAGGGACGCCGGGGCTCTGGAGTTTTCTTCTTGTCCTCAGTCGGTCAAAAACCTCCTTTACAATCAGGCCCTCCTGGCACTGAAACCTGAGCAAAAGAACCCCATCACATACTATCAACTGATCAAGGCGTATATTGGTAAGTAAATCAAAGTTTTATTTTACTCCTTCTGTGTCTGATTTTGATGGTGGTCTCATGGTCGCTTATCCAAAATATTAATATGCATGGGATCCACGGTGACTGGGCTTTTCCAATTCAGATCTGGGTTACTCATAGATTAAGATGCACCGAGATACAGTGAAAAGCTTTGCTTTGCATCCAATCCAATCTGATAGATTGGTTTGGTTTAATTTAGATGAGTTTATTTAGTTTCATTTCATCACATCTAGGTTGGTGTCACATGTATCGAGGTACAGTGTAAAGTAATTTATCGTGTGTTTCCAGACAGCGAAAAGAGTATACACGAATAGACTCGAACCATCCACAGTGTGCAGACACAGAATAAAGGAAATAACGTGTAGTGCAAGATAAAGTCCAGTAAAGTCCGATTATAGATAGCCCGAGGGTTTCCAATGAGGTAGATGGTAGCTTAGGACCATTCTCTAGTTCTTGATACGATGGTTCAGGCACCTGATGATATCTGGGAAGAAACTGCCCCTGAATCTGGGTGTAAATTCTTGCATGCTTGTGTACCTCTTCCCTGATGGGAGTGGGGAGAAGAGGGAGTGATCAGGGTGAGACTAGGCCTTGATTATGCTGCTGGCCTTGCAGTGTGAGGTGTAGATGGAGTCACTGGAAGAGAGGTTGGGTTGTGTGATGGTCTGGGCTGTGTCCATAAGTCTCTGCAATTTCTTGCGGTCTTGGCTGGAGCTGCCCCAGGCTGTGTGAATGTGCAGAACTGCAGCATTCATCTGAGAAATGTCTCTGCTTCCTCCAGGCGGTGCCACAACTGATGACTTGAAGTTTCTTGCAATTAATAAAGTCAACATGGAGTTTGGAATCTTCAAGAATTTGAATCCCAAAGAAGTGCAGGTACAAATTGTCGGTGACAAGCCTCTGTCTGCTTAAGTATTGCAACGCGTTCAGTTCCTTTACTTCACATCCTCTCTCACAGCCCATCGCCTTCACACCCTCTGATCATGAAATACTGCCACTGATTACCAACATGTCATTGTGGTCACACACATTTACAGCTGACTTGTCTGAAAACTTAATGAACGAGAAAACCATGAACCCTATATGAACTGATGATATTAGTCCTGATGAGGTGCGATATCTCGCCTGTTTTGCTCATTCGTGAATTGTGTTTCTATCTCAGAATCTGACCGCCCAGAACATCATCGACCTGCTCGGGTTTAACCTCCAAGCTCTCCGGAATGGTGTGAATGAAACGGTTGTGGTGGTTTGGGTGGCCTCAAACATTGAGTCTGAAGTCCGCAAGCTTGGGTTGAAGGGCGGTATTCCAGATAATTCAACAGGTAACTTGTTTCCACAACAGCAGAAGACACTTGCAGTGAGTACATGTTATCAAATGCGGGTGGAAGGAGATGTGGAGGAATTTACTGAGTCGGGGTGGTGAAACTGTGTAATTCACTGCCACAGAAGGCTGTGGAGGCCAGGTCAATGGGTATTTTTAAGACGGATATTGAAGTATTACTGATTAGTACGGGTGTTGGGGATTATTGGGAAAAGGCAGGAGAATGGGGTTGAAAGGGAAAGATAGATCAGCCATGATTGAATGACAGAGTAGACCTGATGGGCCGAATAACTTAATTGTGCTCCGATAGCTGATGAACTTATGAAGAATAATAAAACATTATCAGTACTACTTTGCAACAATAATATATTGTCCCATATACCTCTAAACCTTATACTATCCATGTACCTGACTAAATGTTTTTTAAACATTGGAATAGTACCTGCCTCAAAATACCTCCTCTAGCAGCTGGTTCCATACACCCACCACTCTTTATGTGAAAAAGTTACCTCTTAGGTTCCTATTAAATCTTTTCCCCCTTCACCTTAAACCAATGTCCTCTGATTTTCAATTCCCCTGCTCTGGGCAAGAAACTCTGTGAAACCACCCGATCTATTCCTCTTGTGATTTTGTACACCTCTGTTAATATTTCACCGTCGTTGATAGTCTGTGGCCTCATTTAGCTTCCAGATGTTTAGGCCACATGGTGGCACAGTGGTAGAGTTGCTGCCTTACAGCGCCAGAGACCCGGGCTCTATCCTGACTACTGGTGCTGACTGTACGGAGTTTGTACGTTCTCCCAGTGATTTACTCTAGTTAATCCAAGTGTTATAATTCAAATCTGTTATTAACTACTTCTACTTTCTCAAACAGAAGGAAGATTGTGCGGCAGTGTGAACAGGTAAGAATTTGATTTGAATGCCTTTTCTATCGTACCCCCCATGACACACTGTTAACTTGTTAGTGTCTGACTTCATCTGTCATTGTGGAGAAACAAGGAACTGTAGATGCTGGTTTATGTTAAACATAGGCTCAAAGTGCTGGAGTAACACAGCGAGTCAGGCTGCATCCCTGGAGAAAAAGGACCAGTGACATTTCAGGGCGGGACCCTTCTCTAGAAGAAACGCCACTCATCCATTTTCTCCAGAGCTGCTGCCTAACCCGCTGCGGTACTCCAGCACTTTGTGTCTATTGTACATCTATCATTAGTGGTGCCCAATTACTGTTATGCCTCACTTGGGAATGGTAGATGACATGAAATAAAAGGTTAATTTTTTAATTATGTCCCCCTATGAGCAATAAAAATAGGTTGCTTTGTTGTTTGTTTCTCAACCAATCTCCATCTCTGAAAGTGCTTTTAATTCTCTTTGCACAGTTCGGCTTTGAATGATTTCCTGACTGCAGTTAATGCAAGCCAACTATGCAACTTCAATATCACACAGTTTGCATGTGCAGAGGTAAGCAGTGTCATGACTAGAATCTCACACATATACGTCAATGGCAGCTTGCACTTAAATAATAGTCATGGTCATAAAGTCACACAGCGTGGAAACAGACCCATCGGTCCAACTTGCCCACACCGACCAACATGTCCCATCTACAATATTCCCAGCAGCCTGCATTTGTCCCATATACCTCTAAACCTTATCCTATCCATGTACCTGACTAAATGTTTGTTAAACATTGGAATAGTCGCTGTCTCAAACTACCTCCTCTGGCAGCTGGTTCCATACACCCACCACTCTTTATGTGAAAAAGTTACCTCTTACGTTCCTATTAAATCTTTTCCCCCTTCACCTTAAACCAATGTCCTCTGATTCTCAATTCTGCTGCTCTGGGCAAGAAACTCTGTGCATCCACCAGATCTATTCCTCTTGTGATTTTGTACACCTCTTTTAGATCACCATAATAATGTTAAATGTATTAAGACTGCATGTGTCTGACTTCCGTGACACCCTTTAACTGCTGTGCTTTGAATTGCTGTTTAGTGAACTATTGCTCATCGTTGTTAGTGAACGCAATATTCTGGGATGTTATAATCTAAGGCAACTTATTTTCCTCTGCAGCCTGAGCTGCTGCTTTTAGGTTTAAGCAGTAACCTCTTGTCAAAGGTGTTCCAGTGCTTCACTGGCCTGAAGCCTCTGAACAGATCGGATGAAACGGCCCTGACTGTTTTCATTCAGAAGCTCAACAGAACCAAATTGATGGAGGCCCTGGACATGTTCAACAACAAGGTAATTCATCTAGGGAGGCAACTTAGGAACCATTTTCAGTGATGCGGTAAGAATCTTTGGTATGGTTCAAAATACACAATCAACACCTTGTAAACCAAATAGTGAAAGGCTTCGATGGAGGGGATGTGGAGAGTGACCACAGTGAGGAACATTCAATCTGTTCTCATCCAAGAGATTCCACCTGTGCTATTAACCTCTAGTTGGCAATAAATGTATTAAAATCTTTCGTCAGATGGTGGAATTCATTGCCACAGTCATTGGGTATTTTTAAGGAGGACATTGACAGATGCTTGATTAGTTTGGGTGTCAGGAGTTATGGGGAGCAGGAAAGACACCAGAATGGGATTGAGAGGGAAAGATAGATCAGCCATGATTGAATGGCTGAGTAGACTTGATGGGCCGAATGGCTTAATTCTGCTCCTGGTAGGAATTCTGAACTAATGAAAAGTGTGATGTCATATCTACAAAGGAATCTCTGTGTCCACTGCTGACGTGTGTGGTTTGTTTCAGACACGGAACACAACATTAATTCCCCTGATGACAAAAACAACGTTTCTGAATGCCTTGTGGGAGGTGGTGAGGACCAGGGACAACTTGGCCAGTCCCGCCTTCCTGAGGAAGTGGTTCCAGGAGCAATTCCGGCCGTTCATTGCTGGCATTTCCCAGTCGGTGCTGATGTCGTTGCTGAGAAGAGACATCAGCTGTGAAGGTTACCGAGCAGTGTGAGTGGACACCTCTCTTTTACAATCATCTGTTGCTGCATGTTGCATTGAGGAAGTAGACCATGCGGAGGGCAATTTAACTTGTTCACTGCCATGGAGAACCACCCAGTACACAGTGCCTTACACAGGCAAGGGTCATTCCAAGATTCAACAGCAATTCAATCACCAGGGTACCTTTTACACAAGTCTGCAAAGCCGCAGGTTGTCTTCAGGGTTATTTTTCAGTGAAAAGCCGATCCTCTAAAGATGAGAGGCGGTGAGAAACAAAAAAGGAAGATGAGCTAAGCTCAGGAACATTTGCAGGGTATGTTGAAACTAATCTTTGTCAGAGTTTTTTAACATTATTACACAGGCAATCTTTATGGTAAAACTACCTTTCAGTTAGCTGAAGTTTGAGGCATCATTTGGGAAAGATCCTAAATTTGTTCTCATCAATTGAAAGGTTACTATTGATCTGGTGCACAACCAATAATGACATAAATATCTATTTGTTTAGCTTAAATGGCCTGAATTATGGATTTGTTGAAATGCCACGTGTAACACGGGAAACTGTGCTGAGACAATGGATCTTTGGTTACCTCAACAACACAGGTAAGATGGAAAGACATTTGTAAATGATAAGAAAGAGAAATTGACTTGTAATTCTTAATGCCCCATTATTTCACCGTCGTTGTTAGTCTGTGGCATAATTTAGCTTCCAGATGTTTAGGCCACATGGTGGCACAGTGGTAGAGTTGCTGTCTTACAGCGCTAGAGACACGGGTTCGATCCTGACTACTGGTGCGGACTGTACTGGAGGATAGCGTGGGGATCACTGGATGACGCGGACTCATTGGGCCGAAGGGCCTGTTTCCGCGCTGTATCTGTAAACTAAACAAAACATTTACAATGAATAAAGTATAATTTTAGTCAAACGGATCATATTTATTTTCTTTCCTCTCAGCATTCCCATTGCGTTGTTTTGAAAATGGCAGCGTTACCATCTACGTGAAAAACTATTTCCAAAGTTTTGCTGGTTTGCTCAATCTGACGAATGCATTTTTCCTGACTCCTGAGGTAAAAGCAAAATTATGCAAGCATGAGTGATTGTTAATTTATCTTTGAGACAATATTAACTGTACTGATGTGTAGGAGGGAACTGCAGATGCTGGTTTACACCAAAGATAGATACAAGATGCTAGTGTAACTCAGTGGGATAGTCAGCATCTCTGGAGAAAAATGATGGGCGACATTTCGGATCTGAAGAAGGATGGCAACCGAAGGATCAACACCCATTCCTTCTCTCCAGAGAGGCTGCCTGTCCCACTGAGTTACTCCAGCTTTCTGTGTCTATTAACAGCACTGATGCTTTCCGTTACATTTACAGGGAAATTGAACCTGTGTCCAGGTGCGATGTGTGGATTATTACTGGTCATGGAGGTAAAATTGTCACTCTTATTGTTACAGGTGATCAATGTTACCGATCCCCGTGACTTGGCTGATGTGTTGAGCATGCCTGGATTCATTGATGACAACCAGATCCTGACCAGAGTGTTAGTCCATGTCCAACCCATTCACAAACTGGCTGCATTCGTGGACGGATTCAATGAAAGAACCCAAGATGTGAGCAGCAGCTGTTTTTATGTTTCCTACCGTACGATGCACTGTTGATAACGGGGGGGCTTCCAAACAGATAGGGACACCTTAAGTGATTTGTGGCCCTTGTATTTGGTACAGTGCTTCACACGCAGAAGGAATAATGATATGACTGGCCCTGAGTGTGGAGGCTTTGACTGTTAGCACACAGTGTTTGTGGAGGAGAATTTGTAGAGTTTACGAGATGTGTTTGTTTTATAGACACAGCATGGAAACAGGCCCTTTGGCCCACCAAGTCCATGCCGACCATTCATCACCCGTTCACGCTCCCTACATAGGAGGGGCAATTTATCTGAGGCTAATTAACCTGCAAACCCGCAGGTCATTGGGATGTGGGTGAAAACCGAACCACCATAGGAAACCCATGTTGTCGCAGGGAGAATGTGCAAACTCCACTCGGACAACACCCGAGGTCAGGATTGATCCTTTAGTTTTAGTTTGAGAGATACAGAGTGGAAACAGGCCCACCGAGCCTGTGCCGACCAACGATCACCTGGTCACCAGTTCTATCCTACACACTGGGGACAATTTACAGAAGCCAAAAGCTTTGGGTGTCACATCATTCTGTTAAATTTAAGATGTATAATTTTAACAGAAGCCTGTTTCCTCCTCCTTCGCCAGAGTAAACTCTCAGCTGCTGACCGAGCTGCGATCCTGCAGAGTGTGTGGCCTCTGTTCACCAGCAGTCTGCCTGTGCTCAATGTCACCCAGGTGGATCAATGGCTTCAGTTCAGACTAACTCCATATCTACCATTCATCACCTCTGCCCTTTTGGCTTCTAACAACAGCCTGAGGATCGACTGTCTTTCCTACCGCAAAATGTAAGTACAATCACACGTACGTTGAATGTATATTCCACGGTTGGTCACGATGAAGCCCGGGTCGGAGCCCGGCCATGGTCTCACGGGTCGGCATGAGGAGCTTGCCTGGCCACGCGTGTCGGAGGGGGCCACAGTTTGGGCCCGGGTCAGCACCACGGAGGCTTCGGGAGAGGACGGCAGCGCGTGGAGAAGTTGGTGCGGACACGTGAAGTGAGGTGTCGGCTGCGGTGAGATCTCGCGGCGGCGGTGAGATCTTGCGGCGGCGGCACTAAGACCTCGTGGTCAACGGCCAATGAGAGAGTGTGGAGGGACCACCATGAGGGAGGGAGAAGAACAATGGAGAACCTGGCAAGGGGGGACCACCATGAGGGGAGGGGGGAGGACAAAAGGAGGAGCCGACGTGCTTTGTCAATTTGTCATTGCTGTAGGTGGCTGCTATTTGTATACATTGGATATACCAGCAAAATATTTCACTGTGTCTTGTCACATGTGACAATAAAGTATTCCATCTCTGGATGGAAGGAATGGGTGACGTTTCGGGTTTCAAAGAAGGGTCTCTACCCAAAATGTCAGAAGAAGGGTCTCGACCAGGAACGTAACCCATTCCTTCTATCCAGAGATGCTGCCTGTCCGCCTGAGTTACTCCAGCATTTTGTGTCTATCTCATGTCTTAGTTACTGAATGTGTTACATATCATCGAATGAGAGAGAGGAATGTAGAGAAAACATCCATATTAATGCAAGAACAAAACAACTAAATATATAATAAATCATAATAAAACAAATTATCACAGATCAACCCGTGATCATCCACGGATCACAGATGTGGAGAGGATGTTTCCACCAGTTAGAGAGTCGAGGACTAGTGGTCATAGACTCAGAATTAAAGGACATTCCTTTAGGAAGATGAGGAGGAATTACTTTAGTCAGAGATTGGTGAATCTGGGGAATTCTTTGCCTTAGAAGGCTGTGGAGGCCAAATCAATGGATATTTTTAAGATGGAGATAGATAGATTCTTGATTAGTTTGAGTGTCAGGGGTTATAGGGAGAAGATGGTAAATTGAGGTTAGGAGGGAGAGATAGATCAGCCATGATTGAATGGTATAGTAGACTTGATGGTCTGAATGGCCTGATTCTGTCCTATCACTTATGACCATATCAATATTTAGACTAGATAGCCAGGCTCTAATTGAGCAATTTTATACAAAATCCTTAGTAGTTTGATGCTGGGACAGGGTCGCGGTTAGGTTTGTGTGGTTTGGTTCAAGAGCCTAATGGTTGATGAGAAGAGGTTGTTCTTGAACCTGTATCTTATCGTTCTCTGGACCATGCATCTTACCGACAGCAGCAGTGAGATGAGAGCGTGGCTGGGATGGTGTGGGTCTTTGACATTGGCTGCCCTCTTGAGGCAATGCATCCTGTAGATCTATTCAATGGTGGAGAGATCAATACCTGTGATGGACCAGGCTATGTCCACCACTATCTCCATCCTCCTTTGCTCCTAGTCATTCTTGGCACTGATAGAGTATCTCTCACCACATACATATACATGTAACGAAACACTGATTGAATGTTACCATTTAGAAACATAGAAAAAAGGTGCAGGATTAGGCCATTCGGCCCTTCGAGCCTGCACCGCCATTCAATATGATCATGGCTGATCATCCAACTCAGTATCCTGTGCCTGCCCTCTCTCCATACCCCCTGATCCCTTTAGCCACAAGGGCAACATCTAACTCCCTCTTAAATATAGCCAATGAACTGGTCTCAACTACCTTCTGTGGCAGAGAATTCCACAGATTCACACATCTCCGTGTGAAAAATGTTTTTCTTATCTCGGTCCTAAAAGACTTCCCCCCTTATCCTAAACTGTGACCCCTTGTTCTGGACTTCCCCAACATCGGGAACAATCTTCCTGCATCTAGCCTGTCCAACCCCGTAAGAATTTTGTACGTTTCTATAAGATCCCCCCTCAATCTTCTAAACTCTAGCGAGTACAAGCCGATTCTATCCAGTCTTTCTTCATATGAAAGTCCTGCCATCCCAGGAATCAGTTTGGTGAACCTTCTCTGTACTCCCTCTATGGCAAGAATTAGGAGACCAAAACTGTACATAATACTCCAGGTATGGTCTCACCAAGGCCCTGTACAACTGCAGTAGAACCTCCCTGCTCCTATACTCAAATCATTTTGCTATGAATGCTAACATACTATTTGTTTTCACTGCCTGCTGCACCTGCATGCCTACTTTCAATGACTGGTGTACCATGACACCCAGGTCTCGTTGCATCTCCCCTTTTCCTAATCAGCCACCATTCAGATAATAGTCTACTTTCCCGTTCTTGCCTCCAAAGTGGATAACCTCACATTTATCCACATTATACTGCATCTGCCATGCATTTGCCCACTCACCCAACCTATCCAAGTCACCTTGCAGCCTCCTAGCATCCTCCTCACAGCTAACACTGCCCTGCAGCTTCGTGTCATCCGCAAACTTGTTGCATTCAATTCCTTTGTCCAAATCATTAATATATATTGTAAATAGCTGGTGTCCCAACCCTGAGCCTTGCCGTACCCCACTAGTCATTGCCTGCCATTCTGAAAAGGACCCGTTTACTACTACACTTTGTTTCCTGTCTGCCAGCCAGTTCTCTATCCACATCAATACTGAACCCCCATTACCGTGTGCTTAGGTTTGCATACTAATCTCTTATGTGGGACCTTGTCGAAATCCTTCTGAATATAGTCCAGATATAACACATCCACTGGTTCACCCTTATCCATTCTACTAGTTACATCCTCAAAAAATTCTATAAGATTCATCAGACATGATTTACCTTTCATAAATCCATGCTGACTTTGTCCAATGATTTCACCACTTTCCAAATGTGCTGCTATCCCATCTTTAATAACTGACTCTAGCATTTTCCCCACTACCGATGTTAGACTAACTGGTCTGCAATTCCCCGTTTTCTCTCTCCCTCCATTTAAAAAAAAGTGGGGTTACATTAGCTACCCTTCAATCCTCAGGAACTACTGCTATCTGGCACATATCTTTAAAAACTTTTGCAGTCAGTTTTTATGTTCCCTGCCAGTTTTCTTTCATAATCTATTTTCCATTTCCTAATTAAGCCCTTTGTCCTCCTCTGCTGGACTCTGAATTTCTCCCGGTCCTCTGGTAGGCACTATACAATCACCATTTGATTGTATGGTGCTACACTTTAAGTTCTATTGTCGTGATTTAAATTGTTTTCTTTAGTAACTGTAGTCAATCTGATGATGATGCTCCAACTTTGTGACATTTAGACCGGGTACATCGCCCCGCGCGGCCTAAAAGTGGGTTCACTGTGATGGATGTTTCTGTAAATTGAATTGTGTGTATGTCTGTAGCATATTATCTTTGTTTGTATGGCTGTGGAAACGGAGTTTCGTTTGAGCCTCACTGAGGTTCAAATGACATGTAATAAAATATTGATATTGATTGATATTGATATTCTAAATGTTATTAAATTTCTTGAATTTCTCCTTTAGTGTAAGAACGTTGAATAAGCCCTACCATGAACTGACTGCAGACAAACAGAGGGAAATCTATGATGGCATCAAAGCTTATCTCCTGCAAGGTGACGTTGCGCTTTCTTGTTGAAAAGCTCCAGAGGTGGAGTTGTTATGACCCGCCGTAGTCAAAGATGGCCTGTGAACCATAAGATTCAGGTTCAAGAACGGCTTCTTCTTATCCACCATCAGCAAATCCTATCCACTAGGAACAGTGTTGAAGGGAAATAGAGCACCCAATACAATACAATACAATACAATTTCTTTGTCACTTGAACCTCATAGAGGCTCAAGTGAAATGTTGTTTCTGCAGTCATACATACAAGAAAAAAAAGACCCAAGACACAACACAATTTACACACACATCCATCACAGCGCATCTCCACCTCGCTGTGATGGAAGGCAAAAAAAACGTATCTCTCCCCTGCACTTCCCTCTCCCCCCGATGTCAGTCAAACCCATGCCAGGGAAAACCCATGCTGTCACGTGGATTCTGTACAAACTCCGTACAGACAGCACCCGTAGTCAGGATCAAACCCGAATCTCTGGCAATGTAAAGCAGCAACTCTAATGTTGTGCCACCATGTGACCAAGTAAGATACAGAATGTGGAATATAGTTCTCAGTATTGTAGCCTAACAGTTCCATAGACAACGTCTAATGTCCACAGTGAGATGTAGAGGAGAATGAGACGATGTCCCCAATTATGGAATATTATTAGGTGACCAGATTCCACTCTGTCTACCTGCTCTTCCCCCTTTACCCCCCTCTACCCCTGATTCACCAACACCCTGAGGTTCAATCAGATAAGCTGTGCTTCACTGTAACAAAGTATGTGATGGTTAGACAGTTTAATTTTAGTTTAGTTTATTGTCGTATGTACCGAGGTGCAGTAAAAAGCTTTTGTTGCTTGCTATCCAGTCAGCAGAAAGAGAATACATGATTAAAATCGAGCCATTTACCATGTACAGATACATGATTAGGGAATAACATTTAGTGCAAGGTCAAGCCAGCAAAGTCGGAAGAAGGACAGTCTGAGGGCCACCAATGAGGTAGACAGTAGTTCAGTGGTTTTGAGTGTGTTTTGAGTCTGTTTGTGTTCTGTGCATGGCTGTTCAGCCTGTTTCAGATGCACGATTCAACACGTGGAATAATTCTCAGTTCAGTTTAGTTTAGTGTCACGTGTACAGTAAAAAGCTTTTGTTGCGTGCCAACCAGTCAGCGGAAAGCCAATACATGATTACAATCGAGCCATTCACAGTGTACAGGTACAATGACGCTTAGTGCAAGGTAAAGCCAGTAAAGTCTGATCAAAGATGGACCAAGGGTCCCCGATGAAGTAGATAATAGTTCAGGACTGCCCTCTGGTTACGGTAGGATGGTTCAGTTGCCTGATACAGCTGGGAAGAAACTGTCCCTGCTGTTGGTCATGGAAGTGCAATTCCTACTTGATAGTGGAAATGATGTTGGGCACGACTTTTCATTTTATACAGAATTAACGTGGAATTATTTTTCTTACAGGTCCCAAGCCCAAGTGCTATAATGTTACTGATCCTACCCTGAACTCCACTGCCTGGTTTGCTCAATATCTGGGGCTTTACATGAATCAGATATCCAACGTGGACCTTCTGTCCTTCTTCAATAATGAATCTGAGGTACATATTCTCCTTGAAACTTTTGATTGGGATTGTTAAAACTGAATCTGTTGTCAAACATCGAGTTGTCCGGACAACCAGCTACTTGTGGAAATCAACTTTGAAAAACATAACTGTGAAGATGAGGAGGAGTTTCTTTAGTCAGGGAGTGGTGAATCTGTGAAATTCATTGCCACAGAAGGCTGGGGAGGCCAAGTCAATGGATATTTTTAAGGCGGCGCTTGACAGATTCTTGATCAGGGGTTATGGGGGAGAAGGCAGAAGAATGGGGTTGGGAGGGGAAGATAGATCAGCCATGATTGAATGGTGGAGTAGACTTGATGGGCCAAATGGCCTAATTCTGCTCCTACAACTTATGAACTATTGCAGCAGCATCTTAACAAAGCACAAAGTGCTGTAGGAACTCAGTGGGTCAGGCAGCATCTGGGGAGGGAATGGACAGTCGACAATTCTGATCAATTCAATTTGGAAGTAAGATCCTAATCTGAAATTCTTGCTTAGGAAGGGTGTCAAAGGGTATGGGAAGAAGTTGGGAAATAGATCAGCCAGATTGAATGGTGGAGTAGACTGGATGGACCAAATAGTTTAATTCTGCTCCTATTCCTTACGGAAACGTCGCCTGTCTTTTGCTTCCACAGATGCTGCCTGACCCACCGTGTTCATTCTGCACTTTACATTTTGCTCAGGATTCCAGCATCTGCAGTCTCTCATATGTCAAACTTAAGTGTTAGCCTCCTAGAGGTATAAATCCTTGTTCGGAGTAGCAAACAAAGCAGGAACTTACAAACCAGTCACATTTCAGAAATCTTTGGATAAGAAAATAGATGGGAGTGCAAAATAAGCTTACAGTTTGATGCAACCACACAATATTCTATTAAACATCATCTGTGGTTTGGAAGCTTTCATACAATCCACGTTATCCATCAATGTGTGTTTCACCAACATGAAGCAATCTTTCATTCTTTCAAAGATTAGTCATTAAAAGGCATCTTCCAGTTGAATATTTGGTATTTCTTCTCAACCTTGTGCAGATTCAACGATTTGCTGAAAACCCTGAAAACTTGGCACTCTTGGCAAATCTGATGTTACCCAGCGAAGTTTCAAAGTTCTACCTCAACCTGGTGCTCAGAAACAACTCTAATGTGAATGTCTCAAGGTAGGTCTTTGACATCACCTCTCCCTGACAGGAGTGAAGCAGTTTAGTGTTGTATTGTGAAAAGGCTGGGGGCATTGCGGGTGTGGACAACATCTCTTGACCATCCCGGGTTTCCCCTGAGATGGCGGTGGTGAGTCACCTCCATGAACCATTCATGATGTGTGGACCAATATACACAGTAGCCCCAGAGTTGACCCCTCTGCCATTTAATATGGTTTGATTGTTACGTTGCATTGCAGTCTATGCCACAATAATCTTTCACCTTATTTGTAGTCTTTTTTCCAGAGTAGGGAAATCAAGAAGCAGAGGACATTGGTTTAAGGTGAGAGGGAAAAATGTAGTAGGAAACTGAGGGGCAATGTTTTCACACCGAAGATGGTGTTTTTCTGGAGAGAAGGAATAGGTGATGTTTCAGGTTGAAACCCTTCTACAGTCTGATATGGGCCAAATGCAGGCAGATGGGAATAATGTAGATGGGACATGTTGGTCAACATGGGAAATTTGGGCTGATGGACCTGTATCTGGGTCGTGTGACTGTATGACTCAATGACTCTAATCTTTTGTGGATCTGAAAGAAATATGAAGAAACTGTGCCCAGAAACCGTTAAAGAAGTTTGCAGGGCACTGAGCAAGTGTGAAACACACATGTCTGGTTACAAAGGGTTGAAGAAACTTGGTTGAAGAAGTTCTGGTATTCAATGGGAATACAGAAGAGCAATTTGAAAGAGGTCGAACATACAATGGCGAGAGATATTGGATTAAAAACAATTACTCATGCCTGTTGAGAGGGAGTTCCTTCCACCAATTCAAGGCTTTGCATTGTTTTGAGTTTGAAGCTGTAAATATCCAATTACCAGCAACTGAGAAATATAAAGATACTAATTTTCATGAAGGGGTGGCAGAGTGATGCAGTGGTAGTTGCTGTCTCACAGCGCCAGGGACCCAGGTTTGATCCTGACCTTGGTTGCTGTATGTATGGAATTTGTACGTTCTCCCTGTGACCGCGTGGGTATTTTCCGGTTGCTCCAGTTCATCCCACACTCAATGATGTTCAGGTTTGTAGGTTAATTGTCTTCTGAAATTGTAAATTGCCCCTCGTGTGTAAGATAGTGCTATATACAGGGTGATCACTGGTCGGCGCAAACTCGTGAAGGGTCAGTTTCCAAGCAGTATCTATAAAGTCTGAAGGTAGTTAGTTCCTCTTTCACAATAAAACTAGACATTAATTAGAGATCTGTGCCCTCTGTGATGGAAGTTGGGGGATGATCTGTAAAGTCTCTTGATGATTCTTCAAAGTTTGCTTGTGTAACAATTCTAGAATAGCTCCAGGGAGAGAGAAAACTCTAGTTCTGTAAGATTGGCTCATACAATGTGTGACTGGCATCTATCTCTTGCAGCCTCCCAGACTCTCTGGTTTGCTTCATTGACGGTACTTCACAGACCTTGAGTGGACAGGATATCTTGTCTGTGATCGAGAAGGTCAACCAAGTGTGTGGGCCTGATGTGTCTCCAAACACAACTGCCAATGGCACCTTACCCGCTGTAGGTCCAACAGATGAACAGCTTCAGGTGAGAAATACTTCCTGTAAAACACTTTGCTGAAGCAGGTGTGGTGAAAGATGCTCGGTGTTAATGCAATGCTGTTCGCTCTTTCAGCTGGCGGTATATTTAGTGAGCAAAATCGACAACTTTTCAGTCAGCACTTTGAACACTTTGGGGCAAACCGCAGTCGGATTGTCGCTGTCACAGGTTGACAATATTGATGGGAACACTCTGGAGCAAGCCCTGCCAATCCTGAGCAACGTCACAGGCTGGAACATTGGCCAAGCTAATTCCATCGTAAACAAGCTCCTACAAGGCGGCTTTCAGGTCAGTTAATGAATAAATCATATCTCAAGAGCCTCTGGTGCTTAAAGTGTATTTGCTGTACAAGGTTAATATCTGTGTCTGAGCAAAGAATTTTCAAAGAGCTGCATGTAAAGTTACTGACTGTGGAATGATAGAGTGCAGCTGGAAGTCTGGTTAGCTGAATTCATGCAGAACAGCAGTCTGACTCTGTGTGTTGTACATCCCTAGGATCACACCTTTTCATACAGTGGTAAATCTTCTCTGTACCCTTTCCAGCTTGACAACATCTTTCCTATAACGTGGTCCCCAAAATAAACACAATACTCTAAATGTCGCCTCACCAATGTCTTCAACAACTGCAACATTACCTCCGAACTTTTCTACTCAATACTCTGAGTGATGAAGGCCAATGTGCCAAAAGCCTTTTTGACCACCCTATCTAACTATGATGCCGCTTTCAATGAAATATGTATCTGTACTACTAGATCCCTCTACTCTGCAACACTCTCCAGATCCCTACCATTCACTATGTAGGTTTTGTCCATGTTAGTGCTTCGAGAAAGCAACACCTCACATTTCTCTATTAAATTCCATCAACCATTCCTCAGCCCATCTACCCAACCCATCAAGATCCTGCTGCAATTTTTGACAACCATCTTCACTCGTGATAATACCACCCATTTTTGTTTAATCTGTGAACTTCTTAACCATGTCACGTATGTTCTCATCCAAATCATGGAAATGGATGCACCAAACCCTGAGGCACACCACTAGTCACAGACCTCCAGTCTAAAAAGCAACCTTCCGCCATCACCCTCTGTTTCTGTCCATGATGACAATTTTCTATCCATTCAGCCACCTTTCCTTGAATCCCATGGGATCTGTCCTTCTAGAGCAGCCTACCATAAAGACCCATGCAGAAGGTAAATTATTCTGCAAGAGCATTTAGTCTTCAAGCAAATTTACAATGGTGTATGCAGTGGGAAGATCAGCCAATATTTTCAGTCATTTCTCACGACATATTCTCTGACATGGGGAATGGGGGAGGTAATCACAATATTATGCCACAAATCTTGAAAATGAATTCTTGATAGCCTGGCCAATTTGTGACATTTGTCTTTCACTTTTTAACCAGGTCAATGACACGGATAGACTGCTGGGTCTGGGAAGCCTGATTGTCGGTATTCCCAGCAATGTGTTCCGACGTATTAATCCCGACATATTTATCAATGTAATCTCAAACACGAGGTTTGTGCAGGACATTCAAACAGCACCACAATCTATACGGACGATCTGTGTTCTGCAGGTGAGCAATGTGATTGTCAGGGGTACAAAATGTGATCTGTTTCTCACAGACTGTCTAGATGTTATCAACATTAATGCTGTTGTCTGATACCTGTTCTCGCCTTCCAGTAAATTCTATCCTATTTTGTTGTAAATCAGGTGCTGAGGAACGTCAAGAACCCAGCCGCCACTGTGAGGAAAATCCCATCTGGTCTCGTCAAAGAGATTCCATCTGTGCTGTTAACCTCCAACTTAAGCATCATCGACGTGAACAATAAACAGTGGACTCCCAGTCAGGTAGATGATCTGGTTGTTTACAGCAGAGACGATGGCTGTAATGAGGAAGATCACAGTGAAAGGCCTTGATAGAGTAGATGTGGAGAGGACCAGAGACCATAGCTTCAGAATATAAGGACTTGCCTTTAGAAAGGGGACGGGTGATAATTTCTAGAGGGTGGTGAATCAGTGGAATTTATTGCCACAGACGGCTGTGGAGGCCAAGTCATTGCAAATTTTTAAGGCAGAGATTTACAGATTCTTGATTAGTACGGGTGTCGGGGGTTATGGGGAATAGGCAGCAGAATGGGGGTTGAGGGGGAAAGATAGATCAGCCATGATTGAATGGTGGAGTAGACTTGCCGGGCTGAATGGCTTAATTCTGCTCGTGTAATCTCTGAATTTATGAAAGTCCACTGCTTCATGTCATTGTACGTTAGATGTCAGGAATATTGTTCCATCCAT
This sequence comes from Leucoraja erinaceus, assembly GCF_028641065.1. NCBI lineage: Eukaryota > Metazoa > Chordata > Chondrichthyes > Rajiformes > Rajidae > Leucoraja > Leucoraja erinaceus. Next base: position 6,072,695 of record NC_073396.1, read on the forward strand.
GTTGTGTGAGCGGTGAGTGTATGAACACTCCATAACCCTGTTACGTTAGTTATTAATTCAAATCCTTTTCTTCCACAGGCTGCCGTTTTCTTTCAAGCTGTGGTCAAATCCAACAACAATTTTGAGACGTAAGCAATGCTCTTTTAATCTCTGCCGTTTTTGATGCCTAAATCAGTGCTTCCATGCCTCAGTTCTCAATGTGACATTGACGCCCGTCTATTTAGCTTGAGTGTTGATGTCATCATTCGTGCGATTAAGTTGAGTTTGAGCTTTCTCGTGCATCTAACACGCCCAATGCTTTGTGTTACGACCAATTTACATCAGTAATTAAATTGCTGTGAATGAAGGACACTTGTTGATTTTTCCAGAGTTGTTCACCAGTTGAATATTCTGTCCCGTGCTGTGACAACGTCTAAAATCACAACCTGAGATGTTAACATCGTTTGAGATTGCAGCGGTGTGGAGGTTGTGATTGAAGGTTTTAAAGTGATGACAAAAGTGGACTGCTTAGATATTAATATTGCCACAACCTGTTCCAGATATTCACAAGCTGTCCTCAGAGGCTTTAGTTGTGGTGCAACGAAAACCCTCCCATTCCCAGTGTTCCTGAAGCTCGTTCAAGCAGTGAAGGATAAAGAGGTTGTGCTGGATGAAAGTCAGGTGAGAACATTTAAAGAATTGTCAGAAACGTCCAGTTAACCTACTACTGAAGTAAAACTACAGTGGGATGTTGAGAGGAAAATAACTAATAAAAGTGTCTCCATGCTTCAGTTCCCAACGTGACGTTGTTGTCTGTCGTTTCAGCTTGAGTGTATGGCTGGAAGGCTCACTTCTGAAAGAACTGATGTCACATTGGATGTCTTACCTGCGGATGTTCTGCTGTTCAAGTATGTTGTTTCCTTGGAACAATTTTCTCAGTTTAGTTTAGTTTAGAGATACAGCACAGAAAGAGGTCCTTCGACCCACCGAGTCTGCTCCGACCAACGATCCCCGCACGTTAACACTATGCTACGCACACGAGGGACAATTTACATTTATACCAAACCAATTAACCTACAAACCTGTACGTCTTTGTAGTATGGGAGGAAAACAAAGATCTCGCAGAAAACGCATGCATGTCGCGGGGAAAACGTACATACTCCGTACAAACAGCGCCCATAGTCAGGATGGAACCTGGGTCCCTGGCTCTCTAAGGCAGAAAGTCTACTGCGCCACTTTGCCGCCACAAGTTATTTGTTGAATTCCCCGGATCTGTTTTAAACCAGGGTGCTTGCTGTTATAAGTTTCATAGAAACCTAACATGAGCACATGGGCTCAAAGCAACGTGTTTATTCCTCACTGTGATAATTGTCCTCAGTGACCAAGCACAGAGGTTGTGTGGGAAATGGAAATCTCAGAGATTCACACTAAATTATATCTGGAAAGGATGAGGTAGAAATGGTGGTGCTTCCCAATGGGTGTGAGGTATGATCTTGGGTCTCATGTTCACAGGACTGAGTCAATGTGGAGGCATGTGGGGGACAGTGTCCCAATGGGGACATGGTGTGGGGCAGATTAAGAGGGTGAGCCATCAGAAGACCAGAGCCTTGGGCAGCAAGGCCGTTGGATGGCTTGTCAGAGGCATTGTGCCGGGAGCAGGGGTTTGGAGGTTTGGGCCCATTGACTGTTCAGCGGGTCACGATAATTGAACAAATGGAGAAAGAAGGCTGACGGTGATCGGGGAATCGGCCATAAGATCAGTGCATGGGTTAGTCAGTACTGTGAGGACCCGTTGGATATCCGAGGGACAGATGGACAAAGAATAACCTTGGACTTTAATGTAGTGTGGTCCAGACTTTTGTTGCACTGTTACTGTCCAGTTGTACCAAGGGAGTCTAAATGGACACAATAGGGAAGAGGTGAATCAAACATTACCCCGGCTTATGGAAGGATGGTTCAGACACCTGATAACTGAGGGGAAGAAGCTGTTCCTGTGCACTTTCAAACTCCATCACCTTCTGCCAGACGGGAGCAGAGAAGAAAGAATAACTCTTCATATCAATAATAATATCTTGTGTATTTTCTGTTTTGCTTCATAGTTATCAATACTTCAGGACTCGGTTCAACTGCCGGGAGTTCTTCAAGTTAGTTGGGAAATCGAAAGTTAATACCTTACGGAGAGTATCAGCAAGAAAGCAACGTATTCTGAGTGATGCCAAGATCTGCCTGGTAAGGATGAAGTGTTAAGCAGATGCAAACCTGGGGTTGTTGAACCCGTTATCTTGGCACACCTCCATGTGATCGCATGGTTTGAATTGATATTAAATGTACAACCCTGACACTTTGTCAATAATTGCGCTGGGTGTAAGTGAGGAGGTTTATCACGTCTGTTCAATTTAGTTTATTGTCACGTGTACCGAGGTACAGTGAAAAGCTTTTGCTGTGTGCTAACCTGTCAGCAGAATGACAATACATGATTACAATTGAGCCCTTTATAGGAATAACATTTAGTGCAAGATAAAGCCAGCAAAAGTTCGATTGAGGAAAGTCCGAGGGTCATCAAAGAGGTCGATAGTAGTTCAGCACTGCTCTCTGATTGTGGTCGGATGATTCAGAAGAGCTAACGCTTCAGTACATTCAATGAATTGTTGATTATTCAGTTGTCAGATGCCAGTCCCAATTGTTGATGACTGTTACGTCCCATACCTACTTTCTTTTCATGTTTATGCAGCGTTTCTGGGTGAAGGTGAACACCAGCATTCCCAAATTATAAATAATGATAATTAATATTCAGTCTGATCAATAATATTCAGTAAAACTCCACGACCTTTTGGAAAGGCAAGTAGCAGAGGTTGCATTTTGAAGGAATTGTTAGTAGAATCTAGTCTGGGAACAACCACCCGTTTAAAGTCATGAGCATTTTTAAACACCATTGTGTTCAACAGTGTGCGAATAATTTGAGATCCATTTAGCTGAAGCTGAAACCCACAGTTGATGTTAAATTGATAACCAGCTAAAAATGTTACCTGTGCAGGAAGGAACTACAGGTGCTGGTTTAAACCAAAGGAAGTTACGGGTCGAGTCTGAAGAAGGATCTCAACCCGAAACGTCACCTATTCCTTTTCTCCAGATATGCTGCCTGACCCTCTGAGTTACTCTAGCTTTTTGTGTCTAAAAATGTAACATGTTCTTGATATGCTGATATATTGTGGCATTATTAGTCTACACAACAAGAGCGATCTTAACAATGTTAACCATTTGACAAAAATCCAGGGAATTACTGGCAACAAGTTGACGAAGGAGAGTGTGACCACATTCGGTCGATTGGTCTGTGAACTTGATGGAGATGCAATCCTGGCATCTGATATAACTATTCTGGATGAATTAAAAAAATGTGGCACCTATCAAGAAGATCAGAAGATTGCAATTGAAGTTCTCCTCAGAAATGGAAAAAGCAGATATGGGTGAGTGTGAAATGCTCATCCTTTACAATACAGATCACATCAAAAGTTCCGTAGTTGATGTTTCACTACGTCATAAAGGACTTTCTAAGAAGAACGTACAGATTCTATCTACAATCCAGTGGAAGCAGGTGACTTGAAATAACAACATTTTAGTTCCTGATACATGCTCCTCTAGGCACCATGTTATAGGAAAGATGTTGTGAAGATGGAAAGGGTGCAGAGAGGATTACCAAGGATGTTGCCAGTACTGCACTGTCTGAGCTATAGAGAGAGGTTGAGCAGGCTGGGACTCTATTCCCTGGAGCATAGAAGGATGAGGGGTGATCTGATAGAGGTCTATAAAATCTTGAGAGGAATAGATTGGGTGAATGCACAGTGTCCCTTGCCCAGAGTGTGGAAATTGAGAACCAGAGGCCATAGGTTCAAGGTGAAGGGGGGAAAGACTTAATAGGAACTTGAGGGGTAACTTTTTCATGCAAAGGATGTATGGAACGAGCTGCCGGATGAAGACGTTAAGGCAGGGACTATCGTTTAAGAAGCAATTAGACAGGTACATGGATAGGACTGTTTAGAGGGATATGGGCCAAAGGCAGGTAGGTGGGACTTGTGTAATTGGAACATGTTGGTTAGTATAGGCAAGTTGGGCTGAAGGGCCTGTTTCCATGCCGTATTACTCTATAACAAAATCCATGGTCAACATATGCTTGCCCAAAACATTCCTGTGCGATGAACATCCTTACCCTGTGGCTGGGTCTATTGCAGACTAATTGATTATTTGGGAATCATTTAGAGAGAGAGATTTTTTGTGTTTTTAATTTTGGAGATCAAACTCACTCAGATTAGTAACTAAATCTCATGGGTATATCTTGAAAGGATTTTCATTGCAGAGTAGCGACAGATAGAGAAGTGGAAAAAAGGACCTTTGGTCCATGGTCTCTATGCACCCATCTACACTCATCCTCCGCTATTCTAATCCCACTTTATTTTCTGCATATTGCTATTAATTCCCCCACCAGATTTTGCACACTGGGGGTAATTTACAGTCACCAATTAACCTGCCAAATCTCATGCCATTGTGGATATGGCGAGAAAGGAGGAACACCCGAACTCGGGTGCAAACTCCACCCTGACAGCACCCAAGTGCAGGAATGAAACTGGGTCTCTGGTGCTGTGACACAGCGACTCCACTAGATACGCCACTGTGTGGTCTTAGATATGTTCCTGTTGAACCTTGAGAGCACGAAGGTTTGGATTACTATGCTACCACTTACAGCAATGCTTCATTAACTCTGAGATATTTTCATTTGTCTGCAGTGTTCCTTCATCCTGGTCCTCGTCTACGATACAAAGCATTGGAAATCTTTGTTTGGCCTTGACTGACACATGGAGTGAAATCGACAGGGTACGCTTTACCGACACAAATTTCATTCAAGTTGACAAGTTGGAGAAATTGTACTTCTTTGAATTCCTTGTTTAGACTAATAGAATGTAGAGTTAAACTTGAACATAGGAATGATTGAAGAATCCATGGTTCATTATGTGCTGCCAACCCTCTCCTTGTGATTGAAATCTCATTTAGGGGATTTCTCTTCCCTTTGACCACATTGGCCGTGCCTGCCTTGCCCTCCCCACCCCTACCTCCACCACCACAAGACCAATATCCTCCCATCTCATCCTCTTTCCTTGCCCCGAGTCTTCAACTTTGATCTGGTTCCAGCACCCTGGTGATCCTCTGTCAGCTCCCACCAGCAGTTCAGCCAGTGTCCTAGGCCTCTGCTCCGTGTTCTCTATCATCACGGTTTGGTGATGTTCAGCTTGGTCTATTACCAAGTTGGGATGGTGAGATGCTGTGCTGCTTGTACTTGTAATCCTCTTGTTCCAACATATTTCAATGGTTCAATGGTGCTTTATTTATCACGTTTGCAACTGCAC